>NC_088220.1:63782995-64082995 GCF_036934945.1 Oncorhynchus masou masou
GGTCTCTATTATCTATAGTATATATGAATGAGGTCTCTATTATCTATAGTATATATGAATGAGGTCTCTATTATCTATAGTATATATGAATGAGGTCTCTATTATCTATAGTATATATGAATGAGGTCTCTATTATCTATAGTATATATGAATGAGGTCTCTATTATCTATAGTATATATGAATGAGGTCTCTATTATCTATAGTATATATGAATGAGGTCTCTATTATCTATAGTATATATGAATGAGGTCTCTATTATCTATAGTATATATGAATGAGGTCTCTATTATCTATAGTATATATGAATGAGGTCTCTATTATCTATAGTATATATGAATGAGGTGTCTCTATTATCTATAGTATATATGAATGAGGTCTCTATTATCTATAGTATATATGAATGAGGTCTCTCTATTATCTATAGTATATATGAATGAGGTCTCTATTATCTATAGTATATATGAATGAGGTCTCTATTATCTATAGTATATATGAATGAGGTCTCTATTATCTATAGTATATATGAATGAGGTCTCTATTATCTATAGTATATATGAATGAGGTCTCTAATATCTATAGTATATATGAATGAGGTGTCTCTATTATCTATAGTATATATGAATGAGGTGTCTCTATTATCTATAGTATATATGAATGAGGTCTCTATTATCTATAGTATAAATGAATGAGGTCTCTAATATCTATAGTATATATAGGTCTCTATTATCTATAGTATAATGAATGAGGTCTCTAATATCTATAGTATATATGAATGAGGTGTCTCTATTATCTATAGTATATATGAATGAGGTCTCTATTATCTATAGTATATATGAATGAGGTCTCTATTATCTATAGTATATATGAATGAGGTCTCTATTATCTATAGTATATATGAATGAGGTCTCTATTATCTATAGTATATATGAATGAGGTCTCTATTATCTATAGTATATATGAATGAGGTCTCTCTATTATCTATAGTATATATGAATGAGGTCTCTAATATCTATAGTATATATGAATGAGGTGTCTCTATTATCTATAGTATATATGAATGAGGTCTCTAATATCTATAGTATATATGAATGAGGTCTCTCTATTGTCTATAGTATATATGAATGAGGTCTCTATTATCTATAGTATATATGAATGAGGTCTCTCTATTATCTATAGTATATATGAATGAGGTGTCTCTATTATCTATAGTATATATGAATGAGGTCTCTAATATCTATAGTATATATGAATGAGTTCTCTCTATTATCTATAGTATATATGAATGAGGTCTCTAATATCTATAGTATATATGAATGAGGTGTCTCTATTATCTATAGTATATATGAATGAGGTCTCTATTATCTATAGTATATATGAATGAGTTCTCTCTATTATCTATAGTATATATGAATGAGGTCTCTAATATCTATAGTATATATGAATGAGGTGTCTCTATTATCTATAGTATATAAGAATGAGGTC
Source organism: Oncorhynchus masou masou (assembly GCF_036934945.1). Classification (NCBI taxonomy): domain Eukaryota; kingdom Metazoa; phylum Chordata; class Actinopteri; order Salmoniformes; family Salmonidae; genus Oncorhynchus; species Oncorhynchus masou. The sequence goes on from NC_088220.1 coordinate 63,784,479, forward strand.
TCTAATATCTATAGTAAAGGTGTCTCTATTATCTATAATATATATGAATGAAGTGTCTCTATTATCTATAGTATATATGAATGAGGTCTCTCTATTATCTATAGTATATATGAATGAGGTGTCTCTCAATTATCCATAGTATATATGAATGAGGTCTCTCTATTATCTATAGTATATATGAATGAGGTGTCTCTATTATCTATAGTATATATGAATGGGTTCTCTCTATTATCTATAGTATATATGAATGAGGTGTCTCTATTATCTATAGTATATATGAATGAGTTCTCTCTATTATCTATAGTATATATGAATGAGGTCTCTCTATTTTCTATAGTATAAATGAATGAGGTCTCTATTATCTATAGTATATATGAACGAGGTCTCTCTATTATCTATAGTATATATGAATGAGGTCTCTATATTATCTGTAGTATATATGAATGAGGTGTCTCTATTATCTATAGTATATATGAATGAGGTCTCTCTATTATCTATAGTATATATCAATGAGGTCTCTATTATCTATAGTATATATGAATGAGGTGTCTCTCTATTATCTATAGTCTATATGAATGAGGTCACTCTATTATCTATAGTATAAATGAATGAGGTCTCTCTATTATCTATAGTATATATGAATGAGGTGTCTCTCTATTATCTATATTATATATGAATGAGGTGTCTCTCTATTATCTATAGTATATATGAATGAGGTGTCTCTATTATCTATAGTATATATGAATGAGGTCTCTCTATTATCTATAGTATATATGAATGAGTTCTCTCTATTATCTATAGTTTATATGAATGAGGTGTCTCTATTATCTATAGTATATATGAATGCAGGTCCAGGAGTCTTGCCTTATACCACTAACCCACTTCTCCCTCCTCTCCCCTCACATTCTCCTTATCCTCACCTCTTTTCATACTCTTCTTTGGTCATTCCTTCCTCTCCTCCACTTGGCAGAAGACCCAGTGTAAGACCCACGTGTTGCTGCTGGTGATGCATGGTGGGAACATCCTGGATACGGCAGGGGGAGACCCTGGCACCAAGGCTGGCGATGCCACCACGCTGTCCTCTGTGCTGGAGAAGGTGGCTCGGGCACACTTCCAGGCCTCAGCAGAACATGTGATGATCAAGCTAGTGGCCTGCCCGGCTGTGTGTGCCGAGGCCTTCTCCCTCGTCTCCAAGTGAGTCAATCACACAACACGTCAAGGGGAGGAAAAATATTGACATTCTTAATATTTCTTTATTTTTAGGATTATGATTTTTGCTTTCTGTTTGGCATCGAAGTGCAGTTTGTATTGGCCTTTCTTCCCTTTCACATTGCCTCAGCGCTGCCTCCCGTCGCTGAGCTGAATAGCTGAAGCACAGTGGAGAGTCATGATTGCTTTATAGCAGTAATAACTTGTGATATGTGGGATATATTTGATAGCATTTCCATTGAGGTGAATTCACCACCCAGCAGCGATTTGCCAGCGATTTAGTCTGACAGTCAGAATGACACTACACCGTTTAGGCATGTTTGTCATTTTTAAGGAGGCATAGCAGAATACCCAAGTGACCATTTCCAGTTCACACAAATTGGTCTCGGGAATCAAATGAGTCAACAGTGACGTCGGGCCAGAGATAACAGGCTGCCAGTTCTGTTGAAGGTTAAATTGGAAATATATATATATATATAGAGCAGGCAGCCGTTAAGCAGATGTTGGGATGATAATTAGCATGCCACTGACATTTCCCAGGCTTTCGAGGCATTTGGAAAATTAAACTCATAACCTTTTTTCCTGCTCTCTGTTTTTAATTGATCTACCATAGAAGCCACCTGAAGACACAAGCTGTATTCAGCAAACAGAGGAAGAAAAATTAAATTGAACCCCAGAGTGACTTCAAATGACTGGTTTGAGTTGCATTAGTGTTCCGGTGCTGTTTGGGTGGCTTTGTTTATTATTGGGATCATAGTGTGTCATTTGATGACTCACTATGGTCTTTACCTAATTAACGACCGTTGTTATTATTGGGCTCCTGTGTCTATCTGGTTGTGGCATAGAGGGAACTGAATTGAAGATGATACATTTGAGGTATCAGTTACCTCCAGAATAAGCTGCTGCGCACCTGTCAATGTTGATCTATTCAACACATCTTCTACATGTACAGTAGTTACTGTAGCTGGCTGCCTTGAAAGCAGATGATGATGGCTGCCTGCAAGTCTTCAATCACACATAAGCCTTAAAGAGGTTTTCACTCTCTTTGGATCCTCTTCTTTAAAGCACCTCCGTTAAGTAATGAAGACCTTGGGCAGGTGAGAACTAGAAGACTTTGTAGACTATCTTCAGTTTTTCCTGTTCTGAGGACGAGGCAGAAGCAGCATCTCTCTGTTCTGTTCAGTTTTCGGGCGATTGTCGGCAGTATATGTCAGGCTGCTGTCTGCACAGAGACTAATGTTTTCATGTTGTATTTAAAGCTGCCAGGCTTTAGGGGGAATCATGTTTCAGCTTCCTACTCTATATGTTGTCTCTGGTAGAATGTCACTTTGTTTTGCACAGCTATTTTCCATTGATATGCCAGTGAAAATGTTTGTGTCTATATTTCCACTAGTTAGTATGTGTGGACTGGGAACCAGGAGACTGGGTTCTGAGGCTACGCCCCAATTAGCAACTTATTCCCCACATAGTGCACTACTTTGATCAGCAGGGAATAGGGTGCCGTTTGGGATGCAAACTGAGTCTTCCGTCCATCTGTCTGGTGTGGTGATTGGCGTTGGTGAGAGATAGAGACTGGAGGCGAGAGCTTAAATAGAGGGCTGTAGTGTTGCCTCAGCAGCTGTCTTGACATCTTTCTGCCTGCCTGCCTCCCTGCACGGCAAAGCAACGGCCAGGGAAGGAACAACATCCCCCGGGACTCCGTGTGTGTGTGTGTGTGTGTGTGTGTGTGTGTGTGTGTGTGTCTGTGTGTGTGTGTGTGTGTGTGTGTGTGTGTGTGTGTGCGCGCGTGCGTGTGCGTGAGTTATTGCCACATTTCTAAATCGCTGCTCCATGTACACTCTTCGAAAAAAGGTGCTTTCTATACTGAACAAAAATATAAACACAACATGCAACAATTTCAAAGATTTTGCTGAGTTACAGCTTATACAGTTCATTTTCCAAGAGTTTATTCCTAAACGGGCACATACAAACACAAATACACGTGTTTGACCGCATAAAGACACCCACACACATACAAGTGTGCACTGTGCATGCCCCCCCCCCCCACACACACACACACACACACATGCACACACACACACACACACACACACACACACACACACACACACACATACATATGAATTGATGCCACTGCCATTAAATTGTGTTTCTAGGCATGTCATTATAAACATCAGCCACAACAACATCCGAGGAATACAATGCAGAGGCGATGGTGGGAAAAGAGATTGCTGCTGTGCTGCTAATTCAATCTCCTGCTGGGATTTGACACTAGGGAGTGGATGGGCTCCAGCCTCTTAACGCGTCAAAGAGCAACTCCAGTCTAAACAGGCCTCTGTGGAGGTCAGAGCGTGATTCCCTGTGTGTAGAACACAATGAGCTGGCGTGTTTGTGTTGTGTGTTTTTCTCCTGATAACCGGTGCTGTTCTCTTGGGTTGTGTCACAAATGGCACCCTATTTCCTACATAGGGCCCATAGCGTTAAAAGTGGTGCCCTATGTAGGGAATAGGGTTCCATTTAGGACACCACCTTCTTGGTGTCTGGGCAAGGCCCATGGTGATCCTGAGAGGCCCTGAGAGCTCATTATGGGCTTTCTCTCCTAATGAAGGGACCAGCCGCCGCTGGCGAGCTGCTAGGTGTCAGGAGGAGAGCTGTAATGAGAGGCTTGAGTGGTGGAACACACACACCTAACACACACACACACCCACACACACACAGATACACAAGCACACAAGCGCTCTCATGCACACACACAGAATGAGGATGTGAACCAGTCAGTCTGACTCTTCACCATCGCACATCCAATTAACAAGTGACAACAAGTAAAGCACCTCAATGTATTTATTTTCCTGTGACACAACACATTTCCTCTGTGACAGTTGAAGATATACAAAACAGTGTCTACAGTTAAACTAATAAACAACTCAATCTCAAGTGATGTCTTAAAATGGCTTCCCTGATGGTGCTGGTCTTGTATTCTTTTAGCTGAGGACAGGGACCGACAGGGAGTTTGACCTGACAGTGACCTGAGGACAGGGACCGACAGGGAGTTTGACCTGACAGTGACCTGAGGACAGGGACCGACAGGGAGTTTGACCTGACAGTGACCTGAGGACAGGGACCGACAGGGAGTTTGACCTGACAGTGACCTGAGGACAGGGACCGACAGGGAGTTTGACCTGACAGTGATCTGAGGACAGGGACCGACAGGGAGTTTGACCTGACAGTGACCTGAAGACAGGGACCTACAGAGAGTTTGACCTGACAGTGACCTGAGGACAGGGACCGACAGGGAGTTTGACCTGACAGTGATCTGAGGACAGGGACCTACAGAGAGTTTGACCTGACAGTGATCTGAGGAAAGGGACCGACAGGGAGTTTGACCTGACAGTGATCTGAGGACAGGGACCTACAGAGAGTTTGACCTGACAGTGATCTGAGGAAAGGGACCGACAGAGAGTTTGACCTGACAGTGATCTGAGGACAGGGACCTACAGAGAGTTTGACCTGACAGTGATCTGAGGAAAGGGACCGACAGGGAGTTTGACCTGACAGTGACCTGAGGACAGGGACCGACAGGGAGTTTGACCTGACAGTGATCTGAGGAAAGGGACCGACAGGGAGTTTGACCTGACAGTGACCTGAGGACAGGGACCGACAGGGAGTTTGACCTGACAGTGACCTGAGGACAGGGACCTACAGAGAGTTTGACCTGACAGTGATCTGAGGAAAGGGACCGACAGGGAGTTTGACCTGACAGTGACCTGAGGACAGGGACCGACAGGGAGTTTGACCTGACAGTGACCTGAGGACAGGGACCGACAGAGAGTTTGACCTGACAGTGATCTGAGGACAGGGACCGACAGAGAGTTTGACCTGACAGTGATCTGAGGACAGGGACCTACAGAGAGTTTGACCTGACAGTGATCTGAGGAAAGGGACCGACAGGGAGTTTGACCTGACAGTGACCTGAGGACAGGGACCGACAGGGAGTTTGACCTGACAGTGATCTGAGGAAAGGGACCGACAGGGAGTTTGACCTGACAGTGACCTGAGGACAGGGACCGACAGGGAGTTTGACCTGACAGTGACCTGAGGACAGGGACCTACAGAGAGTTTGACCTGACAGTGATCTGAGGAAAGGGACCGACAGGGAGTTTGACCTGACAGTGACCTGAGGAAAGGGACCGACAGGGAGTTTGACCTGACAGTGACCTGAGGAAAGGGACCGACAGGGAGTTTGACCTGACAGTGACCTGAGGACAGGGACCGACAGGGAGTTTGACCTGACAGTGATCTGAGGAAAGGGACCGACAGGGAGTTTGACCTGACAGTGATCTGAGGACAGGGACCGACAGGGAGTTTGACCTGACAGTGATCTGAGGAAAGGGACCGACAGGGAGTTTGACCTGACAGTGACCTGAGGACAGGGACCGACAGGGAGTTTGACCTGACAGTGATCTGAGGAAAGGGACCGACAGGGAGTTTGACCTGACAGTGATCTGAGGACAGGGACCGACAGGGAGTTTGACCTGACAGTGATCTGAGGACAGGGACCGACAGGGAGTTTGACCTGACAGTGATCTGAGGACAGGGACCGACAGGGAGTTTGACCTGAAGTTACCTGAGGACAAGGAGATACCACTCATTATTCTGTACATTCATAGCACACACAGCCAGAGAGCAGCAGCTCTCACTTCACTCCACACATCTTTGCCTAATTAAGCTCACCGTGAGCTGTGCCTCTGCATCTCCCCCTGTCTCTCCTGCTGTCTCTCCGTCTGTCTCTGCCTCTCCCTCTGTCTCTCCCTCTGTCTCTCCATCTGTCTCTATCTCTGTCTCTCCTTCTGTCTCTGTCTCTCCTTCTGCCTCTCCTTCTGTCTCTCCTGTCTCTGCCTCTCATTCTGTCTCTCCTTCTGTCTCTCCCTCTGTCTCTGTCTCTCCTTCTGTCTCTCCCTCTGTCTCTCCCTCTGTCTCTGTCTCTCCTTCTGTCTCTGTCTCTCCTTCGGCCTCTCCTTCTGTCTCTCCTGTCTCTGCCTCTCATTCTGTCTCTCCTTCTGTCTCTCCTTCTGTCTCTCCCTCTGTCTCTGTCTCTCCTTCTGTCTCTGCCTCTCCTTCTGCCTCTCCTCCTGTCTCTTTCTCTCCTTCTGCCTCTTCTTCTGTCTCTGCCTCTCCTTCTGTCTCTGCCTCTCCCTCTGTCTCTCCTTCTGCCTCTCCATCTGTCTCTGTCTCTCCTTCTGTCTCTGCCTCTCCTTCTGTATCTCCTTCTGTCTCTGTCTCTCCTTCTGTTTCTTCTTCTGTCTCTGCCTCTCCTTCTGTCTCTCCTTCTGTCTCTGCCTCTCCTTCTGTTTCTGTTTCTTCTGTCTCTGTCTCTCCTTCTGTTTCTTCTTCTGTCTCTGTCTCTCCTTCTGTCTCTCCCTCTGTCTCTGTCTCTCCTTCTGTCTCTGCCTCTCCTTCTGCCTCTCCTTCTGCCTCTTCTTCTGTCTCTGCCTCTCCTTCTGTCTCTGCCTCTCCCTCTGTCTCTGCCTCTCCTTCTGTATATGTCTCTGCCTCTCCTTCTGTATATGTCTCTGTCTCTCCCTCTGTCTCTCCTTCTGTCTCTGCCTCTCCTTCTGTCTCTGCCTCTCCTTCTGTATCTCCTTCTGTCTCTGTCTCTCCTTCTGTTTCTTCTTCTGTCTCTGCCTCTCCTTCTGTATCTCCTTCTGTCTCTGTCTCTCCTTCTGTTTCTTCTTCTGTATCTGCCTCTCCTTCTGTCTCTCCCTCTGTCTCTGCCTCTCCCTTTGTCTCTGCCTCTTCTTCTGTCTCTGCCTCTCCTCTGTCTCTGTCTCTCCTTCTGTCTCTGCCTCTCCTTCTGCCTCTCCTTCTGTCTCTGCCTCTCCTTCTGTCTTTGCCTCTCCTTCTGTCTCTCCTTCTGTCTCTGTCTCTCCATCTGTCTCTGCCTCTCCATCTGCCTCTCCTTCTGTCTCTGCTTCTCCTTCTGTCTCTCCTTCTGTCTCTGCCTCTCCTTCTGCCTCTCCTTCTGTCTCTGTCTCTCCTTCTGTCTCTCCCTCTCCCCGTCTCTGTCTCTCCCTCTGTCTCTGCCTCTCCTTCTGTCTCTCCTTCTGTCTCTGCCTCTCCTTCTGTATATGTCTCTGTCTCTCCCTCTGTCTCTCCTTCTGTCTCTGCCTCTCCTTCTGTATATGTCTATGTCTCTCCTTTTCCTTCTGTATATGTCTCTGTCTCTCCTTCTGTCTCTGTCTCTCCTTCTGTGTCTGCCTCTCCTTCTGTCTCTGTCTCTCCTTCTGTCTCTGCCTCTCCTTCTGTCTCTGCCTCTCCTTCTGTATATGTCTCTGTCTCTCCTTCTGTCTCTGTCTCTGCATCTCCTTCTGTCTCTGTCTCTCCTTCTGTCTCTGCCTCTCCTTCTGTGTCTCCCTCTCCTTCTGTCTCTGTCTCTCCTTCTGTCTCTGCCTCTCCTTCTGTGTCTGCCTCTCCTTCTGTCTCTGTCTCTCCTTCTGTCTCTGCCTCTCCTTCTGTATATGTCTCTGTCTCTCCCTCTGTCTCTCCTTCTGTCTCTGCCTCTCCTTCTGTATATGTCTCTGTCTCTCCCTCTCCTTCTGTATATGTCTTTGTCTCTCCTTCTGTCTCTGTCTCTCCTTCTGTCTCTGTCTCTCCTTCTGTGTCTGCCTCTCCTTCTGTCTCTGTCTCTCCTTCTGTCTCTGCCTCTCCTTCTGTATATGTCTCTGTCTCTCCTTCTGTCTCTGTCTCTCCTTCTGTCTCTGTCTCTCCTTCTGTCTCTGCCTCTCCTTCTGTATGTCTCTATCTCTCCTTCTGTCTCTGTCTCTCCTTCTGTATATGTCTCTGTCTCTCCCTCTCCTTCTGTATATGTCTCTGTCTCTCCTTCTGTCTCTGCCTCTCCTTCTGTATATGTCTCTGTCTCTCCCTCTCCTTCTGTATATGTCTCTGTCTCTCCTTCTGTCTCCCCTTCTGTCTCTCCCTCTCCTTCTGTATATGTCTCTGTCTCTCCTTCTGTCTCTGCCTCTCCTTCTGTATATGTCTCTGTCTCTCCCTCTCCTTCTGTATATGTCTCTGTCTCTCCTTCTGTCTCCCCTTCTGTCTCTGTCTCTGTCTCTCCCTCTGTCTCTCCTTCTGTCTCTCCTTCTGTCTTTGCCTCTCCTTCTGTATATGTCTCTGTCTCTCCCTCTGTCTCTCCTTCTGTCTCTGCCTCTCCTTCTGTCTCTCCTTCTGTCTCTGCCTCTCCTTCTGTATATGACTCTGTCCCTCCCTCTCCCTGTCTCTGTCTCTCCCTCTGTCTCTGTCTCTCCCTCGTTAGCTTTGTAAACTGTGTGCCCTGTAAACCCGGGCCATTAAGACAAGGGGAGGGCAATTAAGCAGAAATTCCACAAACCCTCTCTGAAGAGAGCCTTTTTCAGTATTCGCTGCTCTGTGACATTAGATGAAGTGGGAGAGAATGTGAGAAAGTGTAACCTTCTCTCAAGGTTAGGCTGCTGTGTGCTGTATTAGCTTTGAGGAGAGATGCTAGCTTGCTGATGCTAGTTTAGGGGCTTATCTGTTTAATCAGCCTTATCTCCTCTCTCTTGCCATGCCGCTCCTAATGGATGGATCCTGTTAATGGCAGTTAGCTAGGCATCTCTTCATCAGCACATTAATATGTAAACCTGTAGAATCAGAAATGGATGTGAGAAAGGATGATAAACATTGTGTCCAAAATGGCACCCTATTCCCAATGTAGTGCACTGCTTGGGCCCATAGGACTCTGGTCAAACGTAGTGCTGTATATAGGGAATACGGTGCCATTTGGGACTAAACCCAATTCTGATTCTAACAGTTTTTTGTTTTTAAACGACAGTCATCAATCAATGCATTGATGAGAGCTTTGTGAATGGCCTTGATACAATTCTCTAAGTTGTATTATTGAAGAGGTTTGTTCGTGTATTGTAGGAATAGGCTGACAGGCTCGCTGAAGGTTGAACACAACTGTATGCCTGCTTTTGTTAGAAGTGTTACACACAGGCAGAGATCGAATAGCCAAGGGTCTCTTAAAGTGTGTGCTGCTTTAAAAACAATGTAATGTAATCCATTTTTGTACCCCTTTTTCGTGATATCCAATTGGTAGTTACAGTCTTGTCCCATCGCTGCAACTCCCATACGGACTCGGGAGAGGCGAATGTCGAGAGCCATGTATCCCCCGAAACACGACCCTGCCAAGCTGAACTGCTTCTTAACACACTGCTCACTTAACCCTTAAGCCAGCCGCACCAAACACCGTACAATTGATGACCAAAGTCAGCGTGCATTGCGCCCGGCTCGCCACAGGAGTCTCTAGAGCGCGATGGGACAAGGCCATCCTGGCCGACCAAGCCCTCCCCTAACCATGACGACGCTGGGCCAATTGTGCACCGCCCCATGGGTCTCCCGGACGCGATCGGCGGCGACAGAGCCTGGGAAAGAATCCGGGTCTGTAGTGATGCCTCAAGCACCGTGATGCAGAGCCTTTTACCACTGTGCCACTCGGGAGGCCTGTGTTGCTCTGATGGTATACCACAGTATATCCCCAGCTTCCTCCCAGCTAGCATGAACACTCTCCTCATGAGAACGTGTGTGTGTGTGTGTGTGTGTGTGTGTGTGTGTGTGTGTGTGTGTGTGTGTGTGTGTGTGTGTGTGTGTGTGTGTCATTATCTCACACAGCAGAGATACTCTCTCATAGTGTCTGGAGACTTGAAAGCCACTGTGTTCGTATTAGGATCTGTGTTGTTAATATGGCAGACTGAGAAAGATGAGAAGCAATAGTCTCAGTCTCCTGAGACAGTTATCCACAGTGTTAACAGTATTTGCTGTATTGATGTTGCTATGTAAACCTCATTAGCATTTCTGCCTCTTCTGAGCATCTTTAGGGCTGAACATGTTGTCTTAATTGAGGATCTGGAGAATCTAACCTGATTCCTATTACAGTCTTAATTAACGAGCCCTTGGTTGAGCAATAATTTTACACCTGGAAGAACAGGTTGCTGTCTCCCTACTTCTAATTAATTGTACTGATTCAAAACAAACAGCACCAAGAAATTTGATCCCCAGCCCAACTTTAAATCAACCAACAACAACATACCTGTATAGTGGAATCCAAATACACTGAAAGTCAGTTTCAAAGCATTGTCTGGACACTATAAAGGTAAAGAATAGACATCCCACTGCAATACCAACAGCAGGTGTTTGCATAAGCAGTTTACTAATTATCCATCTCTAGAAATAAATAAAGAACATGCTGACGAGAGAAGCTGGGTGGGTGGCTTTGTGATGTCTTGTTGTGTTGTGTCTAGGTGCCCTTTGACCTTGGTCTTGGCCATGTATTATCCTGTCCTGGGTTGTTAAGGTAATGTGTGCTTGTCCTGTCCTGGGGTGTTAAGGTAATGTGTGCTTGTCCTGTCCTGGGGTGTTAAGGTAATGTGTGTTTGTCCTGTCCTGGGGTGTTAAGGTAATGTGTGTTTGTCCTGTCCTGGGGTGTTAAGGTAATGTGTGTTTGTCCTGTCCTGGGGTGTTAAGGTAATGTGTGTGTCCTGTCCTGGGGTGTTAAGGTAATGTGTGTTTGTCCTGTCCTGGGGTGTTAAGGTAATGTGTGTTTATCCTGTCCTGGGGTGTTAAGGTAATGTGTGTTTGTCCTGTCCTGGGGTGTTAAGGTAATGTGTGCTTGTCCTGTCCTGGGGTGTTAAGGTAATGTGTGCTTGTCCTGTCCTGGGGTGTTAAGGTAATGTGTGTTTGTCCTGTCCTGGGGTGTTAAGGTAATGTGTGCTTGTCCTGTCCTGGGGTGTTAAGGTAATGTGTGTGTCCTGTCCTGGGGTGTTAAGGTAATGTGTTTGTCCTGTCCTGGGGTGTTAAGGTAATGTGTGTGTCCTGTCCTGGGGTGTTAAGGTAATGTGTGCTTGTCCTGTCCTGGGGTGTTAAGGTAATGTGTGTGTCCTGTCCTGGGGTGTTAAGGTAATGTGTGTTTGTCCTGTCCTGGGGTGTTAAGGTAATGTGTGTTTGTCCTGTCCTGGGGTGTTAAGGTAATGTGTGCTTGTCCTGTCCTGGGGTGTTAAGGTAATGTGTGCTTGTCCTGTCCTGGGGTGTTAAGGTAATGTGTGTGTCCTGTCCTGGGGTGTTAAGGTAATGTGTGCTTGTCCTGTCCTGGGGTGTTAAGGTAATGTGTGTGTCCTGTCCTGGGGTGTTAAGGTAATGTGTGCTTGTCCTGTCCTGGGGTGTTAAGGTAATGTGTGTGTCCTGTCCTGGGGTGTTAAGGTAATGTGTGTTTGTCCTGTCCTGGGGTGTTAAGGTAATGTGTGTGTCCTGTCCTGGGGTGTTAAGGTAATGTGTGTTTGTCCTGTCCTGGGGTGTTAAGGTAATGTGTGTGTCCTGTCCTGGGGTGTTAAGGTAATGTGTGCTTGTCCTGTCCTGGGGTGTTAAGGTAATGTGTGTTTGTCCTGTCCTGGGGTGTTAAGGTAATGTGTGTGTCCTGTCCTGGGGTGTTAAGGTAATGTGTGTTTGTCCTGTCCTGGGGTGTTAAGGTAATGTGTGCTTGTCCTGTCCTGGGGTGTTAAGGTAATGTGTGTTTGTCCTGTCCTGGGGTGTTAAGGTAATGTGTTTGTCCTGTCCTGGGGTGTTAAGGTAATGTGTGCTTGTCCTGTCCTGGGGTGTTAAGGTAATGTGTGCTTGTCCTGTCCTGGGGTGTTAAGGTAATGTGTGCTTGTCCTGTCCTGGGGTGTTAAGGTAATGTGTGTGTCCTGTGCCAGCAATATTAAGGTAATGTATGTGTCCTGTGCCAGCAATGTTAAGGTAATGTTTGTGTCCTGTGCCAGCAATGTTAAGGTAATGTGTGCTTGTCCTGTCCTGGGGTGTTAAGGTAATGTGTGTTTGTCCTGTCCTGGGGTGTTAAGGTAATGTGTGTGTCCTGTGCCAGCAATGTTAAGGTAATGTGTGCTTGTCCTGTCCTGGGGTGTTAAGGTAATGTATGTGTCCTGTGCCAGCAATGTTAAGGTAATGTATGTGTCCTGTGCCAGCAATGTTAAGGTAATGTTTGTGTCCTGTCCTGGGGTGTTAAGGTAATGTTTGTGTCCTGTCCTGGGGTGTTAAGGTAATGTGTGTGTCCTGTGCCAGCAGTGTTAAGGTAATGTATGTGTCCTGTGCCAGCAGTGTTAAGGTAATGTTTGTGTCCTGTGCCAGCAGTGTTAAGGTAATGTTTGTGTCCTGTCCTGGGGTGTTAAGGTAACGTTTGTGTCCTGTGCCAGCAGTGTTAAGGTAATGTTTGTGTCCTGTGCCAGCAGTGTTAAGGTAATGTTTGTGTCCTGTGCCAGCAGTGTTAAGGTAATGTGTGTTTGTCCTGTCCAGGGGTGTTAAGGTAATGTTTGTGTCCTATGCCAGCAGTGTTAAGGTAATGTGTGTGTCCTGTGCCAGCAGTGTTAAGGTAATGTATGTGTCCTGTGCCAGCAATGGTAATGTAATGTTTGTGTCCTGTGCCAGCAGTGTTAAGATAATGTATGTGTCCTGTGCCAGCAGTGTTAAGGTAATGTTTGTGTCCTGTGCCAGCAGTGTTAAGGTAATGGGTGTGTCCTGTGCCAGCAGTGTTAAGGTAATGTATGTGTCCTGTGCCAGCAGTGTTAAGGTAATGTGTGTGTCCTGTGCCAGCAGTGTTAAGGTAATGTATGTGTCCTGTGCCAGCAGTGTTAAGGTAATGTGTGTGTCCTGTGCCAGCAGTGTTAAGGTAATGTGTGTGTCCTGTGCCAGCAGTGTTAATGTAATGTTTGTGTCCTGTGCCAGCAGTGTTAAGGTAATGTATGTGTCCTGTGCCAGCAGTGTTAAGGTAATGTTTGTGTCCTGTGCCAGCAGTGTTAAGGTAATGTTTGTGTCCTGTGCCAGCAGTGTTAAGGTAATGTGTGTGTCCTGTGCCAGCAGTGTTAAGGTAATGTATGTGTCCTGTGCCAGCAGTGTTAAGGTAATGTGTGTGTCCTGTGCCAGCAGTGTTAAGGTAATGTATGTGTCCTGTGCCAGCAGTGTTAAGGTAATGTTTGTGTCCTGTCCTGGGGTGTTAAGGTAATGTTTGTGTCCTGTCCTGGGGTGTTAAGGTAATGTTTGTGTCCTGTCCTGGGGTGTTAAGGTAATGTTTGTGTCCTGTCCTGGGGTGTTAAGGTAATGTTTGTGTCCTGTCCTGGGGTGTTAAGGTAACGTTTGTGTCCTGTCCTGGGGTGTTAAGGTAACGTTTGTGTCCTGTGCCAGCAGTGTTAAGGTAATGTTTGTGTCCTGTGCACAGCTATAGCTATGGCCTTGCCCTCAGTACATTACACAGGCCCTTGACAGTGACTACCAGTGGATAACCCATATAGTACCGCTGTTACAGTCTAAGTACTTACAGGACACAGCTTTAAAAGCAGACAGTCGACCATTCTGGGGGTCTTGTACCAGCTTCAGATACATTCTAGTGAAACGGAACCTTTCACCTAGCCTAACTGTACCTGTGAAAGAACTGAACAGAAAACTGTTCCTATCACTTTTATACTGTAGGCAAGTCTTATTATAGTGGTGTCACAGTTTCATGCTCCATGTTCCCCACCACAGACACAGGGGATCTGTTCACACAGAGAGAGAGAGAGAGAGAGAGAGAGAGAGAGAGCGAGAGAGAGAGAGAATCAATTTGGCATGAGGGTCTACTATACAAATTGATCGAAAGTGGTGTTGGGAGAAAAATATACGATATTATAAAATCCATACATTTCTTCACACAGGGCTGTGGGGTGAGACAGGGATGCCAATTTGCTAATCTTGGTGTTCTCTGGCAAATGCCAAACGTCCTGCACGGTGTTGGGCTGTAAGCACAACCCCCACCTGTGGATGTCGGGCCCTCATACCACCCTCATGGAGTCTGTTTCTGACCGTATGAGCAGACACATGCACATTTGTGGCCTGCTGGAGGTCATTTTGCAGGGCTCTGGCAGTGCTCCTCCTGCTCCTCCCTGCACAAAGGCAGAGGTAGCGGTCCTGCTAGTGGGTTTTTGCCCTCCTTCGGCCTCCTCCACGTCTCCTGATGTACTGGCCTGTCCTGGTAGCGCCTCCATGCTCTGGACACTACACTGACAGACACCGCAAACCTTCTTGCCACATCTCACAATGATGTGCCATCCTGGATGAGCTGCACTACCTGAGCCACTTGTGTGGGTTGTAGACTCCGTCTCATGCTACCACTAGAATGAAAGCACCGCCAGCATTCAAAAGTGACCAAAACATCAGCCAGGAAGCATAGGAACTGAGAAGTGGTCTGTCGTCACCACCTGCAGAACCACTCCATTATTGGGGGTGTCTTGCTAATTGCCTATAATTTCCACCTGTTGTCTATTCCATTTGCACAACAGCATGTGAAATTTATTGTCAATCAGTGTTGCTTCCTAAGTGGACAGTTTGATTTCACAGAAGTGTGATTGACTTGGAGTTACATTGTGTTGTTTAAGTGTTCCCTTTATTTTTTGGAGCATTGTATATATATTTATATTTATTTTACCATTATTTAACGAGGCAAGTCAGTTAAGAACAAATTCTTATTTTCAATGACGGCCTAGGAACAGTGGGTTAACTGCCTGTTCAGGGGCAGAACGACAGATTTGTACCTTGTCAGCTCGAGGGTTTGAACTTGCAACCTTCCTGTTACTAGTCCAACGCTCTAACCACTGCCGCCCCGAAATAAATGTTTCCCATGCCAATAAAGACCTTGAATTGAATTGAATTGAGAGAGAGAGCGCAGGGGTACTCCTCCCTTCACAGTAACAGCCAGACATCATAGCTTGAGCCATCCACCTGGAAAGCTCCATTTCTCTCCTTGATGTTCTTATCAATGGTAGTATGTCTACAGGGATACTGCTAGGTCTTTGCACCATGTTGACCCCACCCCTCACACCCCATACTGGTCCCTCCAGGCACTGGGTCCATCCCAAATGGCACCCTATTCTCTACAGAGGGCAATATATGCCACGCCCTGATCTGTTTCACCTGTTCCTGTGATTGTCTCCACCCCCTCCATTTGTTATTTCCCCCTGTGTGTTTATCCCTGTGTTTCCTGTCTATCTGTGCCAGTTCGTCTTGTATGTTAGTCAAGTCAACCAGCGTGTTTTTCCCGTACTCCTTTTGCTATGCTCTTTTTGATAGTCCTCCCGGTTCTGACCCCTGCCTGACTCTGGACTACTTTCCCCCCTCGCTGATCATCCTGCCTGCCCTGACCTTGATTCTGCCTGCCCTCTGAACCTCCTGTCCACGACGATTCTCTTGGGTCTCGGACGCTGTGGCGTGCAGCACTGTCACTCCCTGTGATTAACACACAGAAAAGACACGCCTGCACACACACACACACACACACACACACACACACACACACACACACACACACACACACACACACACACACACACACACACACACACACACACACACACACACACACACACACACACACACACACACACATCAGATTAACAGAGGCTTCTATCAGACAGGCAGAGGAGGAGAGGTTGTGCCAGCCAGGAGAGTCTACAAGCCTACACCTGTAGAGAGAGAAACCATGCCAATAAAGCCCTTAAATTTAATTGAGAGAGAGAGAGATGATTAGCCACATGCTCATTCATCATATTTATACGTTCCGGGTTAACAAATCAATTTGTTGGAAAATAACCTTGGATTAACAGAAGCAGCCAATTACAATACTTTTTCCAAATTCCATTTCCCAAGACATTTTTGTGCAGTGGAAACGATTGATGAATGAATGCCTGTTGATAAATGTCAGAGGGATCTCCATTCACCATATAGGTACATTCCATTCTCCTTGTAAGACACAAAACTATGGCAACACAAGTACATTTCCGGGGATAAATAATGTTTCGTTTTTTAAAATTGAATTGATTATTGTTCAAGGCTCACAAATGACTCACTTCTTCCTATCCCAGTCTGAACCCATACAGCTATGATGAGAGCTGTGTGTCCAGCAGCGTTGACCACCTGCCCCTGGCCGCCCTCCCGCTTCTCGCCATCGCAGCCCCACACTACCAGGACGCCGTGGCAACCCTCATCACCCGCGCCAACCAGGCCTACCACAGCTTCCTCGTGTCCCAGGACGGACAGGGCTTCACTGGACAGGTGGGTCTGTCCTCTAAAGTGTCCCTGGAGACAGGGCTTCACTGGCCAGGTAGACCTGTCCTCTTAAGGTGTCCCCCCCAGACAGGGCTTTACTAGCCATGTTGGTCCATCCCTCTATAAGTGTCCCCCTATATAGGACTTCACTGGCCAGGTGGCTCCAACCTTTGAAGTGTTCCCCCCAGACAGGGCTTTACTGGCCATGTTGGTCCATCCCTCTAAAGTGTCCCCCCATAAAGGCCTTCACTGGCCAGGTGGGTCCGTCCTCTAAAGTGTCCCCCCATAAAGGCCTTCACTGGCCAGGTGGGTCCGTCCTCTTAAAGTGTCCCCCCATATAGGGCTTCACTGGCCAGGTGGGTCCGTCCTCTAAAGTGCCCCACCATATAGGACTTTACTGGCCAGGTGTGTCCGTCCTCCTGAATGTCCGCCCATAAAGGGCTTCACTGGCCAGGTGGTTCCGTCCTCTAAAGTGTCCCCCCGGCTCCCACAGGGTCACACTGACTGACTGGAGATTAATCATACTGCTAAGAACAAGGAAGGAGAAGAGGAGAGAGAATGGGAGATCTCATTCCCTCTAATCTCTCAGGCCAAATCCAATAATGTGCTGCAGTCCGTTTAATGGAAGCCAAAGATTTCCAGAGGAAGTAATGATTGCGATAGAGAGGGCTGGGTAATCCTCTGTGTTCACTGTGGGGACTAATGTCGCAAGAGACCTGCAGCTTTATCATGCCGTCTGCAGACCCCATTAACTCTCACACACCTGCAGGCAATCCCCTCTCTGATAAAGACCTATGTTTTAATTAAGTGCTGTAATTTTCAAGAGCACATTAATGGCAAAACCATACAATGTATAAACTCTATTATATAGAACTTCCTCTCCTTGAATAATTATATATATTTTTTGTACTTTTACCCCTTTTTCGTGATATCCAAATGGTAGTTAGTATTGTTCCATTGCTGCAACTCCCCTACGGACTTGAGAGCCATGCATCCATCGAACATGACCCTGCCAAGCCACACTGCTTGCTTAACTTGGAAACCAGCTGCACCAATGTGTTGGAGGAAACACCGTCCGCCACAAGGAGTCACTAGAGTGTGATGAGACAAGAAAATCACGATGAGACAAGCCAAACCATCCCATAACACGGACGACGCTGGGCCAATTGTGCGCCACCTCATGGGTCTCCTGGTTACGACCGGCTGTGACACTGCCTGGGATCGAACCCAGGTCTGTAGTGACGTCTCAAGCACTGTGATGCAGTGCCTTGGACCGCTGCGCCACCCGGCAGGCCCCTCCTTTCTTAACTTTGACAAGATTTGTGGTCATAATGCAATTCCAAGTCAGGAAGCCAAGTACAATGGTGTCACGTCAAACCAATTAAGGAGAAATGTGTTGTTCCCTCAGACTGTGTCAGTCCTAATGAAGTGTGTTATTGACATTCAGATTCGACTATGGATCTGAACAGGCACGGGGCCCAAATCTGCCTGCTGGGGAGGCATGGAGCGAGGGTTTCTAAAACGGTGTGTCTGTGCGTGCTTGCTTGTGTGTTCCTGTCCAGGTGTGTGTGATGGGCGACTGTGTGGGAGGTGTGCTGTGCTTCGACGCCCTGTGTTTCAGCAGCAGCAGTAGTAGCAGTCAGAGGCAGCACAGCAGCCCCAGCAGCAGCAGGAACAACAGCACTGAGAGCCTCAAGGTAGTGGCATGACACATTACAACTCAATCAACATATACTCTAACATGTTCTGTAAAACTGGACTTTTAGATTCCCCTAGACCCTTTTACATTGAGGCATTACAATTTCAGTTTGTGCTTTCTGTGCTATTCAACTATCTCCCCATGGCCTGTAGCTAGAATTGTGTAAGATCTTCTCTGTTCAGACAGCTTTCCTCTCAGACAGTCTCTCCTTCCCCATGCTATCCTAGCCAAGACCTTGAAAATCCTCTCTCTCCGTCCTGAGCTGGCCTGTCTTTTCCTGTTTGTTTACACCCAGTTAGTACTGCATGATCCCCTGGGCTGCTCACACTGTCCGAACCTCTCCACTCTCTCACTCTCTCTCTCACTCACTTTCTCTCTCTCTCTCTCTCTCTCCACTCTCTCACTCTCTCTCTCTCTCTCTCTCTCTCTCTCTCTCTCCCTCTCTCTCTCTCTCTCTCTCTCTCTCTCTTTCTCTCTCTCTCTCTCTCAAATATTATTTGGTGTATTTCAATTATTTTGAGAGACATTTAAAATAAAGTAGTTGAATATTAAAATGTATTTGGAAATACACATGGAAAGTGTTGGAATAATGTATTTGGAAACAAGTACTGTATTTTGACATACTGTAGTTTGAAATTGTAGGCTATTTATAGAAAATTATTTTAAAATACTTCAAATAGAAGTTGTTGATTTGGCCACATTATTTGAAAAATACTCATACACAGAAATATTTCAAGTACAAATACTCAAACGCACATGTATTTATACCCAGTTCTGGTAGCTAGCCAGCTTCCACATTCTCGTATGTGCTGAGAAAGAGGGATTAGCAATGAGCTGCTCATTTGTGTTCAGTTATGGTATTTGAGTGTGAGTGAACGGTGAAGGCTTGTGTCCCACGCTCTCTTCCACCCACGCAGAATAACCCTGAGGACAGCCCCTGTCACAGCCCCAGCCTGGGCCTCAGCTCCAGTAAGAGGCTGAGTAAGAGTAACATTGATATCTCGGCCCTGCCCAGCGATGGACACAACCAGGCCAGACAGCCCCTCAGCAGGAAACAGAGTGACTCGTATGATGGAGACACATCTACTGGACAACACAGCTTCTTCAGCAGGTACTGTAGACAGAGAACATCACCCTGATGGAAGCTACTCCTTACAAAAACCCGAGCTACATGTCCACACCCGGTTCAACCCTAACCCTTAACCATAACCCTTAACCCTAACCCTTCACCCTAACCCTTAACCCTAACCCTAGCTACATGTCCACACCCGGTTCAACCCTAACCCTTACCATAACCATAACCCTTAACGCTAACCCTTCACCCTAACCCTTAACCATAACCCTAACCCTAGCTACATGTTCACATCCAGTTCAACCCTAACCCTTAACTATAACCCTAACCCTTAACCCTAACCCTTAACCATAACCCTAACCCTAGCTACATGTCCACATCCAGTTCAACCCTAACCCTTAACCATAACCCTTAACCCTAACCCTTCACCCTAACCCTTAACCATAACCCTAACCCTAGCTACATGTCCACATCCAGTTCAACCCTAACCCTTAACCATAACCCTAACCCTTAACCATAACCCTTAACCCTAACCCTTCACCCTAACCCTTAACCATAACCCTAACCCTAGCTACATGCCCACATCCAGTTCAACCCCAACCCTTAACCATAACCCCAACCCTTAACCATAACCCTTAACCATAACCCTAAGCCTAACCCTAGCTACATGTCCACATCCAGTTCAACCCTAACCCTTAACTATAACCCTAACCCTTAACCCTTAACCATAACCCTAACCCTAGCTACATGTTCACATCCAGTTCAACCCTAACCCTTAACTATAACCCTAACCCTTAACCCTAACCCTTAACCATAACCCTAACCCTAGCTACATGTCCACATCCAGTTCAACCCTAACCCTTAACCATAACCCTTAACCCTAACCCTTCACCCTAACCCTTAACCATAACCCTAACCCTAGCTACATGTCCACATCCAGTTCAACCCTAACCCTTAACCATAACCCTAACCCTTAACCATAACCCTTAACCCTAACCCTTCACCCTAACCCTTAACCATAACCCTAACCCTAGCTACATGCCCACATCCAGTTCAACCCCAACCCTTAACCATAACCCCAACCCTTAACCATAACCCTTAACCATAACCCTAAGCCTAACCCTAGCTACATGTCCACATCCAGTTCAACCCTAACCCTTAACTATAACCCTAACCCTTAACCCTAACCCTAACCCAATTTGTAAGTCGCTCTGGATAAGAGCGTCTGCTAAATGACTTAAATGTAAATGTAAATGTTAACCATAACCCTAACCCTTAACCCTAACCCTTAACCATAACCCTAACCCTAGCTACATGTTCACATCCAGTTCAACCCTAACCCTTAACTATAACCCTAACCCTTAACCCTAACCCTTAACCATAACCCTAACCCTTAACCCTAACCCTTAACCATAACCCTAACCCTAGCTACATGTTCACATCCAGTTCAACCCTAACCCTTAACTATAACCCTAACCCTTAACCCTAACCCTTAACCATAACCCTAACCCTAGCTACATGTCCACATCCAGTTCAACCCTAACCCTTAACCATAACCCTTAACCCTAACCCTTCACCCTAACCCTTAACCATAACCCTAACCCTAGCTACATGTCCACATCCAGTTCAACCCTAACCCTTAACCATAACCCTAACCCTTAACCATAACCCTTAACCCTAACCCTTCACCCTAACCCTTAACCATAACCCTAACCCTAGCTACATGTCCACATCCAGTTCAACCCTAACCCTTAACCATAACCCTAACCCTTAACCATAACCCTTAACCCTAACCCTTCACCCTAACCCTTAACCATAACCCTAACCCTAGCTACATGCCCACATCCAGTTCAACCCCAACCCTTAACCATAACCCCAACCCTTAACCATAACCCTAAGCCTAACCCTAGCTACATGTCCACATCCAGTTCAACCCTAACCCTTAACTATAACCCTAACCCTTAACCCTAACCCTTAACCATAACCCTAACCCTAGCTACATGTCCACATCCTGTTCAACCCTAACCCTTAACCATAACCCTTAACCCTAACCCTTCACCCTAACCCTTAACCATAACCCTAACCCTAGCTACATGTCCACATCCAGTTCAACCCTAACCCTTAACCATAACCCTAACCCTTAACCATAACCCTAACCCTTAACCATAACCCTAATCCTTAACCATAACCCTAAGCCTAACCCTAGCTACATGCCCACATCCAGTTCAACCCTAACCCTTAACCATAACCCTAACCCTTAACCATAACCCTTAACCATAACCCTAAGCCTAACCCTAGCTACATGTCCACATCCAGTTCAACCCTAACCCTTAACCATAACCCTTAACCTTAACCATAACCCTTAACCCTAACCCTTAACCCTAACCCTTAACCATAACCCTAACCCATTACCCTTAACCACAACCCTAACCCTTAACCATAACCCTAACCCTTAACCATAACCCTAACCCTTAACCACAACCCTAACCCTTAACCACAACCCTAACCCTTAACCCTAACCCTTGCTTCATGTCCACACCCGGCTCAACCCTAATTCTAATTAAAATGTCTATTGTCCTCCAAAAGTGTGGACAATACCTCCAAGACTGCAATTCATGCACCGTGGTTGGATTATGAGGAGGTCGTAACAGTACTCTTCCCTCTGCTCATCTCAGTGATAGACACAGTGGGGATTATTCTGCCTTTTCTCTCTCTTGGCAAGGACTCTGTTGACATTCCAATTCAATGAACATAAAGGTTAAATACTGTTGATACTCAGACTTAGGGAAAATCCCATAATAGTATACTCCTACCATCACATTCTTGGCATATACCACTGTCATTAGAGTCATATCTGAATACATGTTTTCTTATCATGCAGTTCCATACCCAATGTTTATTCCAGACATTTCTAGTGACATTTTTAATGATGTGTGTATGAGTGTCCATCCATCTATGTACTCAGTGGTGTGATGGGATAACCCAGAAGTACTGTAGCTATCTGGCCCTCAGCCAGGTTGTCATGGGATGTTCTATTTATGTGTGTCACTCTGTCATCAATATGTCCCTTTCTACCTGCCTTTCTGCCTGTCTACCTGCCTGCCTTTCTGCCTGCCTGCCTTTCTGCCTTCCTTTCTGCCTGTCTACCTGCCTGTCTGCCTGCCTGCCTACCTTTCTGCCTGTCTACCTGCCTGTCTGCCTGCCTGCCTTTCTGCCTGTCTACCTGCCTGTCTGCCTGCCGCTTGTCCGCTTTTCTGCCTGTCTACCTGCCTGCTTGTCTGCTTTTCAGCCTGCCTATCTGACTGTTTCTCTGCCGTCCTGCTTGCCTTTCTGCCTGCCAGTCTGCTTATCTGCCTGCCTGCCTTTCTGTCTATCTATATGCCTGCCGGCCTCCCTGTCTACCTGCCGGCCTGCTCTGGGCCATAAATAGCCTATTTGTGGCAGTGCCAGTGTGCATAGGAGACTGACTACTGCAGGTGAATGTCGCTATTGCTGGGTGGATGGGGAGCTCCCAGCTCTCTACCATGCTACCATGCTACAAATTAACCAGCATCAAGCAACCAGTGTTCCCATTTCAAATCACATGCTCCAGTGAGGCCCACGTCAGCGTAGTTACAGTCATAGAAATAGCATTTTATTTGTATGGCTCCAGTAGCCAGAGCCCTGGCAACCTAAGCTGCATCCTAAATGGCACCCTATTCCCTATTTAATGCATTTATTTTGGGCCTCTGGTCAAAAGTAATGCACTATATAGGGAATTGGGTGCCCTACCATTGGCACCCTACTCTCTCAGAGATTTGACTTGTTCACACTGATTCTGCAGCGTGTCCATGGTGACGCACCTCTCATCATCTTCTCCCCCTGCTAGTTATTCTCTTCATTAAAACCCCAGTCAGCTCAGCAGTGTGGAGGATGGAGGAGGAGGATGAGGACATTTTGCCTGGCCCTTTCCACAGGGCATCACCGCCCGGTCAAATGGAGGTCTCTGCTCCGAGAGGGCTCTGCTATTATTAGAGCTGTGGCATCCCAGGCATCAGCCCACTCCTCAGGGGCCTCTGGGAAGCCTGCATATCTCTGGGTCACCTGCCTGTTAGGAGCCTCTTTTTCCATCTCAAACAGGGGATTTCCCAGTAGGCCCTCTGCTAACAACGAAAGCCTTTTCTCCTTCCTCTGTTGAAGTCGTGATCGGTCAGAGAGTTTCTCTCTCTCTCTCTCTCTCTCTCTCTCTCTCTCTCTCTCTCTCTCTCTCTCTCTCTCTCCCTCTCCCTCATCAAAAACAACGGACATGGTGATTGACTTTGGAAGGAACACTACCATGCACACACCATCACTGATAAAAGGTGAGCCTATCGAAATAGTGGAGGAGTACAAATACTGTGGTCTCGTCACAACCAGCTGTCCTGGGATCAGTGTACTGACACTATTTTTTGAAAGGCCAACAGAGAATGTATTTCCGACAGAAACTGCACTTTTTGTAATGTTGATCTAACCATCACGGTTCTCTTTTATAAATCATTCATTGAGAGCATTCTGTCCTACTGCTTGACCTGCTGGTTTGGGAATATCAAGGTTGCACAGACAAATAGGTTGGGCAAGATAGTCAGGACTTGTGAGAATATCATGGGGCTGCAACAGCAAGAACTGTCATCTCTCTACCTGGGCAGAGCCCTCCAGAAGGCCAATAAAAGGGGTTGACTCCTCTCACCCACTCCACTCCAATTTCCCGCTCCTTCCCTCAGGTACAGACAACCTAAGGTTAAAAGAAATAGGGCCAAGTACTCTTTTATTCAGAATGCAATTCTGCAGCTTAACAAAATGTTGGACTAATTGCACTTTAGCACTTGCAGAATGAATCTATACTTGCCCTGCCTACTGCCTTGTAAATATCCTTTGCTATTTATTGCATTTGTTATGTGTGATATGTTCTATGACTGCTGCAAAATGAATTGACTCTGAGGACAAAGTTTTCTGAATCTGAATCTCTCTATCTCGCTTTCCTTCACTCTCTCATTCCAACTCTATCTCTCTCTTTGCCAATGAGACAACAGCTTATGGCGTTCAGACCCCAGCAGGAAGAGGTGGATTAATGAAGGGCAGGAAAGGAGGTCAGAAATTAGAGCAAGAGAGGCAGGCAGAAGGAAGACGAAAGACAAAGAGAGCAACCGGCAATCCAAGGCGGATTGATTTTCCCTCTTGGGCTGGCCACAGACCATAATCCTTCACTCTTAGTTTTGGTTGGACTGGAGGGTCTTCGGGGTGTGTAGATTTATAGCCAGGCAGTGGGTTTAAGGCTAGCTTGGCTGTTCAAACATCCGCAAGCCCCATCTGTCTCTCTGCTCTGCCAAAGAGAGAGAGGAGAGCTTTTCAGAATGAGTCAGAATGGTCAAGGGCTCTACTAAAGCCCCGGTCTCCTCTCCCAGATAACATATGCTTACCACACACATGCTCAACCAACCTGTTATTTCTCCTGCCCACTCAGGACACACACAGTGGACTGACTTGTCAAAATGAGTGACTGAGATGCAGGCTTGTATTTAAATTTGAGTCAGCCTCCCTTGTCTCACTCTTTTGCAACATTCGAAGATTTGGTTTATAATTTCTCTCTTTCACCTCCCTCTCTCCTTCCATCCATCCCACTGCACCTCCCTCTCTCCTTCCACCCCTCCCTCTGCACCTGCCTCTCTCCTTCCATCATCCCACTGCACCTCCCTCTCTCCTTCCACCCCTCCCTCTGCACCTGCCTCTCTCCTTCCATCCCTCCCACTGCACCTCCCTCTCTCCTTCCACTCCTCCCTCTGCACCTCCCTCTCTCCTTCCATCCCTCCCTCTGCACCTGCCCCTCTCCTTCCATCCCTGCCTCTGCACCTCCCTCTCTCCTTCCACCCCTCCCACTGCATCTCCCTCTCTGCTTCCACCCCTCTTTCTGCACCTGCCTCTCTCATTCCATCCCTCCCACTGTACCTCCCTCTCTCCTTCCAACCCTCCCTCTGCACCTCCCTCTCTCCTTCCACCCCTCCCTCTGCGACTCCCTCTCTCCTTCCACCCCTCCCTCTGTGACTCCCTCTCTCCTTCCTCTTCTCCCAGTCTGATGCAGGAGGGGGTGGACCTGCGCCCCGGCAGCAGCAGTAGTCTGATTTTGAACCCAGGGAGGTTTGACTTTGAGGTCTCTGAATGTTTCCTGCTGGGCTGTCCACTGGGTCTGGTACTGGCCATGAGACGCACGGTACTGCCTGCTGTCCAGGGTAGGTGTGGTTGGAGAAACACACACACTTCTCACACTCCTCTGTGTCTAGGCAGTCCCTGATGCAACACCTTCCCCATAATGTTTAGCTACCTCTCTGATGGACCAGATCGATCTTCATACTTATTTTGCTTGAAAAGACCACTAGTTCATAATTCTACTACATACAGCAGATGCAGCTTTTTAGAGCCTTTCTAGACTACAAATATACTTATTTTGTATTTATTATTTAACCTTTATTTAACTAGGCAAGTCAGTTTAGAACAATATCTTATTTACAATGACGGCCTACCCAAAGGCAAAAGGCCTCCTGCATGGACGGGGGCTGGGATTAAAAAGAAAAAAGAATACAATTAAAATAAAGGACAAAACATACATCACAACAAGGGAGACAACACAACACTACATAAAGAGAGACCTAAGACAACAGCATGGCAGCAACACCACACTACATAAAGAGAGACCTAAGACAACAGCATAGCATGGCAGCAACACAACACTACATAAAGAGAGACCTAAGACAACAGCATGGCAGCAACACCACACTACATAAAGAGAGACCTAAGACAACAGCATAGCATGGCAGCAACACCACACTACATAAAGAGAGACCTAAGACAACAGCATAGCATGGCAGCAACACAACACTACATAAAGAGAGACCTAAGACAACAGCATGGCAGCAACACAACAGGACAACAGCATGGTAGCAACACAACATGGCAGCAGCACAACATGTTAGCAGCACAAAACATGGTACAAACATTATTGGGCACAGACAACCGCAGAAAGGGCAAGAAGGTAGAGTCAACAATATATCACGCAAAGCAGCCACAAGTGTCCATGATTGAGTCTTTAAATGAAGAGATTGAGATAAAACTGTCCAGTTTGAGTGTTTGTTGCAGCTCGTTCCAGTCGCTAGCTGCAGCGAACTGAAAAGACGAGCGACCCAGGGATGTGTGTGCTTTGGGTACCTTTAACAGAATGTGACTGGCAGAACGGGTGTTGTATGTGGAGGATGAGGGCTGCAGTAGGTATCTCAGATAGGGGGACATGAGGCCTAAGAGGGTTTTATAAATAAGCATGAACCAGTGGGTCTTGCAACGGGTATCCAGAGATTACCAGTTTACAGAGGAGTATAGAGTGCAGTGATGTGTTCCATAAGGAGCATTGGTGGCAAATCTGATGGCCGAATGGTAAAGAACATCTAGCCGCTCGAGAGCACCCTTACCTACCGATCTAAAAATGATGTCTCCGTAATCTAGTAGGATGGTTCAGGGTGGTTCATCTGAATCAGGGTTAGTTTGGCAGCTGGGGTGAAAGAGGAGTGATTACGATAGAGGAAACCAAGCCTAGATTTAACTTTAGCCTGCAGATTTGATATGTGCTGAAAGAAGGACAGTGTCCTTCTAGCCATACTCCCAAGTACTTGTATGAGGTGACAACCTCAAGCTCTAAATCCTCAGAGGTAGTAATCACACAGGTGGGGAGAGGGGTATTCTTCTTACCAAACCACATGACCTTTGTTTTGGAGGTGTTCAGAACAAGGTGAAGGCAAAGGAAGCTTGTTGGATACTAAGAAAGCTTTGTTGTAGAGGATTTACCACAAAATCCGGGGAGCCACCTCCTGAGTATAAGATTGTATCATCTGCATATAGCTGGATGAGAGAGCTTCCTACTGCCTGAGATATGCTGTTGATGTAAATTCAGAAGAGTGTGGGGCTACCTTTCCCACACATCACATTTCGTGCACACAAGCCTTATAATTTATTAGTTCACAGACTAAGCGCTCCCTAATCTCTGCTGTCTGCTGTCCTATGTCCCTCAGTGAGTCAACTCCGTCCTGCCTGCACCCAGATCTTCAACCTGTTCTACCCCTCAGACCCCTCTGCCTCCAGACTGGAGCCCCTGCTGGAGCCCCTCTTCCACAAGCTGCCCCCCTTCCCCATGCCGCGCTACCAGCGCTACCCCCTGGGAGACGGACGCTGCACACTTATAGGTGAGTCAGAGGGAAACTGTTAATAGAAAATCAATTAAACTAAGGAGGCGATACCGGCGTATTCTCTGTTATAAATGTATCGCTCTACTGTATTAGTCATATTTTGGGTTTTGCATTTCAAAGTCAGTGTGAAACATTTTGAGAATTCTAAGTAGGTTGGTTCTATAGCTGCCCCATTGAGAGCATGTTGACTGGCTGCATCACCACTTGGTATGACAACAGCTTGGCATCCAACTGCAAGGTGCTACAGAGGCTCGGGGGTACAGTCCAGTACATCACTGGGGCCAAGCTCCCTGCCATCCAGGACCTCTATACCAGGCGGTGTCAGAGGAAGGCCCTAAACATTGTCAAAGACTCAAGTCATAGACCGTTCTTTCTGCTGTCTGGGACCAAAAGGCTCCTGAACAACTTCTACCCCCAAGCCATAAGAAATGGCAACCTGAACAAATGTTTTCTTTTACATGTTTTATATTTATTTTGGGGAGTAAATTAGCTTTAATATTCCAGATAGACTGTAGCTTCCTTCAATGTAATTATCTGCATCATTTCCAATCCACCATATGTATTTTGACAGACAAAATTAGGAAAAAAAATCCAGAAAATCACATTGTAGGATTTTTAATGAATTTATTTGCAAATTATGTTGGAAAATAAGTATTTGGTCACCTACAAACAAGCAAGATTTCTGGCACTCACAGACCTGTAACTTCTTCTTTAAGAGGTTCCTCTGTCCTCCACTCGTTACCTGTATTAATGGCACCTGTTTGAACTTGTTATCAGTATAAAAGACACCTGTCCACAACCTCAAACAGTCACACTCCAAACTCCACTATGGCCAAGACCAAAGAGCTGTCAAAGGACACCAGAAACAAAATTGTAGACCTGCACTAGGCTGGGAAGACTGAATCTGCAATAGGTAAGCAGCTTGGTTTGAAGAAATCAACTGTGGGAGCAATTATTAGGAAATGGAAATCATACAAGACCACTGATAATCTCCCTCGATCTGGGGCTCCACGCAAGATCGCACCCCGTGGGGTCAAAATGATCACAAGAACGGTGAGCAAAAATCCCAGAACCACACGGGGACCTAGTGAATGACCTGCAGAGAGCTGGGACCAAAGTAACAAAGCCTACCATCAGTAACACACTACGCCCCCAGGGACTCAAATCCTGCAGTGCCAGACGTGTCCCCCTGCTTAAGCCAGTACATGTCCAGGCCCTTCTGAAGTTTGCTAGAGAGCATTTGGATGATCCAGAAGAAGATTGGGAGAATGTCATATGGTCAGATGAAACCAAAATATAACTTTTTGGTAAAAACTCAACTCGTCATGTTTGGAGGACAAAGAATGCTGAGTTGCATGCAAAGAACACCATACCTACTGTGAAGCATGGGGGTGGAAACATCATGCTTTGTGGCTGTTTTTCTGCAAAGGGACCAGGACGACTGATCCGTGTAAAGGAAATAATGAATGGGGCCATGTATCATGAGATTTTGAGTGAAAACCTCCTTCCATCAGCAAGGGCATTGAAGATGAAACATAGCTGGGTCTTTCAGCATGACAATGATCCCAAACACACCGCCCGGGCAACGAAGGAGTGGCTTCGTAAGAAGCATTTCAAGGTCCTGGAGTGGCCTAGCCAGTCTCCAGATCTCAACCCCATAGAAAATCTTTGGAGGGAGTTGAAAGTCCGTGTTGCCTAGCAACACCCCCAAAACATCACTGCTCTAGAGGAGATCTGCATGGAGGAATGGGCCAAAATACCAGCAACAGTGTGTGAAAACCTTGTGAAGCCTTTCAGAAAACATTTGACCTCTGTCATTGCCAACAAAGAGTATATAACAAAGTATTGAGATAAACTTTTGTTATTGACCAAATACTTATCTTCCACCATAATTTGCAAATAAATTAATTAAAAATCCTACAATGTGATTTTCTGGAATTTTTTTCTCATTTTGTCTGTCATAGTTGAAGTGTACCTATGATGAAAATTACAGGCCTCTCTCATCTTTTTAAGTGGGAGAACTTGCACAATTGGTGGCTGACTAAAGACTTTTTTTGCCCCACTGTATATATTTTTTAAATGTATTGTCCTTTATTATTTTCCCCTAACCCTACCAGCCCTCCCCTAATTGGAGTAAACTAATGGACAACAACACTTAGGCTTCTACTTCCAGCTTATACATACTACGTACATTTTACAGACACTTTGTGTTTTACAAGAGTTAACTTTTGTTTGTTTTTAATCCCATCCTTCAGCTACCCTCAACCCCTCCCATCTACCCTCAACCCCTCCCATCTATCTCTGAAGACCATCCAGTTTTTATTTATATTTGCCATGTATTTTTCAACTGTGCTGTGATGTTTCACAAATGTTCTGAATCTTTCTTTTGTCATAGTTTCTACAGGTTGCAAATTAAGATAAACATTTGTATTATTATATTATTGATCAATTTATTATGACTTTTTAAATCACCCAGAAGTGCTATTTACAGATTTAACTCCAGGTAAATATTGCAATTCTACAGCTCAACCTGCTAAACCTGCGACTATTTGCATTTTAGTTTTTCTTTGTGCACTGACTACGCACACTCACTGGACTCTACCCACACACTCACACATACTACACAGACACTCCAACACACACACACACACACACACACACACACACACACATGCATATTGATGCCACACACACACTCACACAGTCTATACCTGTTGTATTCGGCTCATGTGACAAATACATTTGATTTGGTATGTAGTGAGAAGGTAATGCTAGGATTTATTCTATTCTGAAACACACACACAAATGCGTGCACATCCACACTCTCACACACACACAGTGGTGGAACTGAGGCTCTCACTGTCTGTTAACCTTACAGAAAAATAGGCCCGAAGCCTTGCATTTCAAAGTCATTATGATTCATCCTCTTGGGTGTTACGTTAACCTGAGACCTCTCTGAGGATCAGACTCAGACACCTGTGTGTTTGTGCATCTGTGTGTGTGTGTGTGTGTGTGTGTGTGTGTGTGTGTGTGTGTGTGTGTGTGTGTGTGTGTGTGTGTGTGTGTGTGTGTGTGTGTGTGTGTGTGTGTGTGTGTGTGTGTGTGTGTGTGTGTGTGTGTGTGTGTGTGTGTGAGGTATTACTGGGCTAGATGTGTCAGGGTAGGTAGGTACTAGGTAGCACAATAATCCCAGCAGGGACAGGTGGGCTGGCTTTAACACTCTAATGAAGCACTGATTTTTTTAAACAATGTTTTTAGCCTCCTTCTGGGACTTTGAGACTTAAACACCTTGCCTCTGCCCCTGCTTCTCTCAAGGTAAATCATAGGGAGATAGTAGTACAAAGGCTGTACAGTACACGGCAACCTACAGCCGTTCTGGTCCTGTCTAGGGGGTGTACTTGTACATCAAGCTGTTTCACGCCACAGAAACAGGAGAAAGGCTCCTGCCCTATGGACCATTCTGGCTCTGACACTGCTTTCTTATGGTTCATAAGGGAGTGCCACAGACCTACAATGCTGAAAGAAACCAACTTATATGAAGTAACCGCAAATAATTACAATAATGTCACAACAACATCAACAACGGCAAATTAGCTGTTAGCAACTCCCCACATTAGCAAACTGCTTACTGACAATATGTGTCATCCTATTCAGAAGTCCCTGTCAGTTAGAAGACATGATGTTTAATTAGAGGGGAGGAATCTCATGGTGCATCAGTAGTTTGCGAGACTGGTGTTCAGCAAGGAGACACTTGCACACTCTCACAGTCCTCCTGCAGGGAATAGGGTGTCATTTGGGACACATCTACAGTCTCTCACAGCATTGCTGATTTTTAATTACGCCACTAAATCCATTGATCAGGCTCAGAGGCTGTTAAAGTATGAGTTAAATTAAAACACACCCACGCAGCAGCGCACACACACACACACACACACACACACACACACACATACACACACACACACACACACACACACTGAAACACTAATTTCCTTTGGTGCTATAATGTAGGAATTATTTAAAGCGATGGTGACATGGAGAAGCGATCAAATCCTACTCCTATTGGTAAGGCTCTACCATCAGTACCCAT
The DNA here is from genome assembly GCF_036934945.1 of Oncorhynchus masou masou. Taxonomy (NCBI): domain Eukaryota; kingdom Metazoa; phylum Chordata; class Actinopteri; order Salmoniformes; family Salmonidae; genus Oncorhynchus; species Oncorhynchus masou. Next base: position 63,815,924 of record NC_088220.1, read on the forward strand.
CCACACTGTAGAGGCTTTATTGTGATGAAGGGCAGTAATACAGAGAAAATCAGCTTTCTGTTGGTTGCTTTTCTATTGACTGAAATGCAACGGCAATAGACAAACAGCCAATACTCTGCAACTGTCAACTCCTGAGTTTGTATGGTTATGTCTTTCATGTCGCACAGGAAGAGTTTAGTCCTTGCATTGCCTGCAGCAATATTATACATACATACGCACACAAACACATACACACACATGCACACATCACACACACAGAGAGAGAGCAGTATGTCTTTGAAGCCAGGCTGTAGTAAAGAGATGTTTCAAGGCCCCAGTATAATCATGCACATCTCTTCCTTCTGTCCGCTGTCCACCACAACATTGGTGCTTTCATTCTTCTTAACTCCCCTCCATTTCCATACTGATAGTGGTGTTGTGGTCCTGGTGCCTCCTACCCCTTTGCCCCCCTACCCACCTGCCCTCTCCTCTCACCCCTCTCCTACCCACCTACCCTCTCCTCTCCCCCTCTCCTACCCACCTGCCCTCTCCTCTCCCCCCTCTCCTACCCACCTGCCCTCTCCTCTCCCCCTCTCCTACCCACCTGCCCTCTCCTCTCCCCCCTCTCCTACCCACCTGCCCTCTCCTCTCCCCCTCTCCTACCCACCTGCCCTCTCCTCTCACCCCTTTCCTACCCACCTGCCCTCTCCTCTCCCCCTCTCCTACCCACCTGCCCTCTCCTCTCCCACCTCTCCTACCCACCTGCCCTCTCCTCTCACCCCTCACCTACCCCCTTGCCCTCTCCTCTCACCCCTCTCCTACCCACCTGCCCTCTCCTCTCACCCCTCTCCTACCCCCTGCCCTCTCCTCTCACCCCTCTCCTACCCCCTGCCCTCTCCTCTCACCCCTCTCCTACCCCCCTGCCCTCTCCTCTCACCCCTCTCCTACCCCCTGCCCTCTCCTCTCACCCCTCTCCTACCCACCTGCCCTCTCCTCTCACCCCTCTCCTACCCACCTGCCCTCTCCTCTCACCCCTCTCCTACCCCCTGCCTTCTCCTCTCACCCCTCTCGTACCTCCCTGTCCTCTCCTCTCACTTCTCTCCTACCTCCCTGTCATTACCTCTCCCCGCAGATACTGTCATCTCGCTCCCTATTTCTCTCTCTCACTCTGTCTTTCTCTATACCCCACTCACTCTCTGCATCTTGTCTCTCATTCCCACCCTTTCTCGTTCAACCGCAGATTCTGCCTTACTTTCTTTCAAACAGTTTATTCTATATTTTGCATTAAATGACAGTCAACAACATTCAGAGGATTCTGTCTTTCTCTCATCTCAATTAAATTAAATTCAAGGGGCTTTATTGGCATGGGAAACATATGTTAACATTGCCAAAGCAAGTGAAGTAGATAATATACAAAAAGCCAAGACAATGCAGGAGTGGCTTCAGGACAAGCCTCTGAATGTCCTTGAGTGGCACAGCCAGAGCCCGGACTTCAACCCGAACATCTCTGGAGAGACCTGACAATAGTTGTGCAGCATCGCTCCCCATCCAACCTGACACAGCTTGAGAGTCTGTTTGGTTCATCCTTGGGAGCAATTTCCAAACGCCTGAGGGTACCACGTTCATCTGTATAAACAATAATACGCAAGTATAAAGACTATGGGACCACTCAGCCGTCATACCGCTCAGGAAGGAGACGCGTTCTGTCTCCTAGAGATGAACGCACTTTAGTGCAAAAAGTGCAAATCAACCCCAGAACAGGGGAGCATGAGGGTGGCAGCATTGTTGTGGGGGTGCTTTGCTGGAAGGGGGGCTGGTGCACTTCACAAAATAGATGTCATCATGAAAGAGGAAAATGATGTGGATATATTGAAGCAACATCTCAAGTCATCAGTCAGGAAGTTAAAGCTTGGTGGAAAATGAGTCTTCCAAATGGACAATGACCCCAAGCATACTTCCAAAGTTGTGGCAAAATGGCTTAAGGACAACAAAGTCAAGGTATATGAGTGGCCATCATAGTCCTGACCTCAATCCTTTAGAACATTTGTGGGCAGAACTGAATAAGCGTGTGCGAGCAAGGAGGCCTACAAACCTGACTCTTCAGCTCTGTCAGGAGGAATGGGCCAAAATTCACCTAACTTATTGTGGGAAGCTTGTGGAAGACTACCCAAAATGTTTGACCCAAGTTAAACAATTTAAAGGCAATGCTACCAAATATGAATTGACTGTATGTAAACTTCTGACCCACTGGGAATGTGATGAAAGAAATAAAAGCTGATATAAATCATCCTCTACTATTATTCTGACATTTCACATTCTTAAAATAAAGTGATGATCCTAACTGACCTAAGACTGGACATTTCTACTGGGATTAAATGTCAGGAATTGTGGAAAAACTGAGTTTAAATGTATTTGGTTAAGGTGTATGTACACTTCCGACTTCAACTGTAAATAAGCATAAAAATTGGTTGTTTTTCCAGTGGTGTTTGTTCTTCACTGGTTGACCTTTTCTTCTGGAAACAGATCACAAATCTTGCTGCTGTGAAGGCACACTGTGGTATTTCACCCAGTAGATAGGGAGTTTATTGGAGTTTATTAAAATTGGGGTTGTTTACGAATTCTTTGTGGATCTGTGTAATTTGAGGGAAATATGTGTCTCTAATATGGTCCTACATTGGCCAGGAGGTTAGGGAGTACAGCTCAGTTTCCAACTCATTTTGTGAGCAGTGTGCACATAGCCTGTCTTCTCTTCAGAGCCATGTCTGCCTTTCTCAATAGCAAGGCTATGCTCACTGAGTCTGTACATAGTCAAAGCTTTCCTTAAGTTTGGTAAGTCACAGGGGTCAGGTGTTCTGCCACTGTGTACTCTCTGTTTAGGGCCAAATAGCATTCTAGTTTGCTCTGTTTTTTTGTTAATTCTTTCCAATGTGTCAAGTAATTACCTTTTTGTTTTCTCATGATTTGGTTGTCTATGTTGCTGTCCTAAAGCTCTGTGGGGTGTGTTTGTGTTTGTGAACAGAGCCCCAGGACCAGCTTGCTTAGGGGACTCTTCTCCAGGTTCATCTCTCTGTATGTGATGGCTTTGTTATGGAAGGTTTGGGAATCGCTTCCTTTTAGGTGGTTGTAGAATTTAACGTCTCTTTTCTGGATTTTGATAAGTATCAGGTATTGGCCTAATTCTACTCTGCATGCATTATTTGGTGTTTTACGTTGTACACAGAGGATATTTTTGCAGAATTCTGCATGCAGTCTCAATCATCTCTCTCTCGCTTTCTCTCTCATCTATCTTTTTCTCGCTCTCAGTCACTCTCTCAACCTCTGTTTCCCCTTCCATCAAACATTGTTAAAATCGCGCGTGCATGCATGTGTTGTGTCAGGGTTAGTAGAATGTGGTGACTGACATTTGGCCTGCAGCATTTTCATTTAAAGGACATGCAAATGTAGATTATGTAGATTATGGTTATTCATTAAGTTCCATACATGCAACTCGACGATGCAAGGACATTTAGAAAAGGGGAGATCTAAAGATGCATGGATTGCTAATATGACTAGGATTGTGCCATTGGCCACTGGAGAAAGAAGCCTCCCTATCGTTTTGTATATGCACTTGAATGGCGAATAGTAAGGACACTTCAATTGACAAATAAAGCTCTTCTTAGTAGCTCTTTTTAATTGTGGCCATCAAACCGTTTTTAACATGCGATTGCATTTAGAATGGTTACGCAATCATTGGGCTTATAAAAGCCCATTTCACTCCAGCAGCAACATGAGCTGTTTGAGAAGCTGTAGCAGCTCATAGGCTCTGTATCTGTACACTGCGTGATAAACATAACAGCTAACGAAAATACACACGCGGCAATTCAATTCCACTAAATGATGCCAATGAACCTATAGACTGAAAAGGATGACCGGTCAAATATATTTCCTTTGACAGGTTTTTCCAACAATGAATAGGATAAAAAGCATTATGTCGCAATGGGATTTTTATTATTCTCCCTGACAGTTGGCTGGCACCAGTTTTATTTATCAGCTTCTAATTGTTTTGATAGGCTAATGGAAACCCTAGTTTGTGTGTGTGTTTGTGTGTAGGTGTGTGCACGTGGGTCCATGCATGTGCTTGCGTACATGCATTTATAAAAGGATACAACAGATTAAGGAAAATATCTGTCACACCCAGTCACATCTTCTACACGAATTGCCATACAACAGAACCTTAATTTCACTCTCTCATGGGCACACACTATAGTATGATGATTGTTTACATTCCAACATTTATTTAGCCCTGTGTGACCCAGTGAATATGTATGTAACCATCCTTGCCACCTTTCCCCATGCCTATAAAAAGACCAGTCTCAACTTTAGTTTTTTCCTGGCCACCATAACCGCAGGCCTGTATTAGCTCCACCTGATTCCCCCACACGCCTGCCTGGGAAAGCAGCCTGGAGTTTGTATTCTGCTGTGGTTGCCAGTCCCTTACAGACGGGGGAAATTAGACTGACAGCCGAGTAGTGTGGAGGAGCATCCGATGCTTTGTTTAAACGCTCCACTAAAGGTCACAGCGGCAGCAACCAAAAGAGTTAACCTCACTGGAATGGTTTGCATAATGACAGTAGACATCCTTTAAGGACCGAGCTGATAGACGATGGCTCACAATAACACATTTTGATATGCAGACATGCAAACACACAGGAATATAGTCGCATAAACACACACACACACACACACACTTAAGCATCATGAAAACAAACATCCAGTACACACATTGCCTCTCCGTGGATTGCTGGTTAAATAGAGGAATACAAATCGGAGTCCTCAGATGATCAGTCGAGGTGGAGATGCACTGCTCCCTGTTTAGAATTCTGATACAGGAAAATGTTCTCATTGAATACTGTATCTCCATATCCTGGCATCCATGCTGCTCTCTCAAACTGTTCTCCCCTCATCCCCTCCCCCCTGCTGCCCATAATAAAAATCATCCAGCCTTTCTGTGTTCGACTGGCCCTGTCATAATGTAAAAACAAAATACCTGGCTACTGATGGATCCACTGGTTCAACTTGGAGAGGCCATAGCCTGCTGAGAGCATCAAACAGGGTCACGCACACACACACACACACACACACACACACACACACACACACACACACACACACACACACACACACACACACACACACACACACACACACACACACACACACACACACACACACACACGCCCAGTACATCACCGGGGCCTCTACACCAGGCGGTGTCAGAGGAAGGCCCTAATAGACTCCAGCCACTCTAGTCGTAGACTGTTCTCTCTGCTACCGCACGGCAAGCGGTACCGGAGCGCCAAGTTAAGGTCCAAGAGACTTCTAAACAGCTTCTACCCCCAAGCTATAAGACTCCTGAACAGCTAATCAAATGGCTACCCAGACTATTTGCAACCCCCCCCCCCCCCTCCCGCGTTGCGAATGCTCTGTTATTATCTATGCATAGCCACTTTAGCAACCATACCTGCATGTACATAATTATCTCCATTACCTCGACACCGGTGCCCCCGCACATTGATACGTTGACTCTGTACCGGTACCCCCTGTATATAGCTTCCACAATGACACGTTGACTCTGTACCAGTACCCCCTGTATATAGCCTCCACAATGACACGTTGACTCTGTACCGGTACCCCCTGTATATATCCTCCACATTGACACATTGACTCTGTACCGGTTCCCCCCGTATATAGCCTCCACATTGATACGTTGACTCTGTACCGGTACCCCCTGTATATAGCCTCCACATTGACACATTGACTCTGTACCGGTACCCCCTGTATATATCCTCCACATTGACACATTGACTCTGTACCGGTACCCCCTGTATATAGCCTCCACCATTACACGTTGACTCTGTACCGGTACCCCCTGTATATATCCTCCACATTGACACATTGACTCTGTACCGGTACCCCCTGTATATAGCCTCCACCATTACACGTTGACTCTGTACCGGTACTCCCTGTATATAGCCTCCACATTGATACGTTGACTCTGTACCGGTACCCCCTGTATATAGCCTCCACATTGACACATTGACTCTGTACCGGTACCCCCTGTATATATCCTCCACATTGACACATTGACTCTGTACCGGTACCCCCTGTATATAGCCTCCACCATTACACGTTGACTCTGTACCGGTACCCCCTGTATATAGCCTCCACATTGACACATTGACTCTGTACCGGTACCCCCTGTATATATCCTCCACATTGACACATTGACTCTGTACCGGTACCCCCTGTATATAGCCTCCACCATTACACGTTGACTCTGTACCGGTACTCCCTGTATATAGCCTCCACATTGACACATTGACTCTGTACCGGTACCCCCTGTATATATCCTCCACATTGACACATTGACTCTGTACCGGTACCCCCTGTATATAGCCTCCACCATTACACGTTGACTCTGTACCGGTACCCCCTGTATATATCCTCCACATTGAAACATTGACTCTGTACCGGTACCCCCTGTATATAGCCTCCACCATTACACGTTGACTCTGTACCGGTACTCCCTGTATATAGCCTCCACATTGATACGTTGACTCTGTACCGGTACCCCCTGTATATAGCCTCCACATTGACACATTGACTCTGTACCGGTACCCCCTGTATATAGCCTCCACCATTACACGTTGACTCTGTACCGGTACCCCCTGTATATAGCCTCCACCATTACACGTTGACTCTGTACCGGTACCCCCTGTATATAGCCTCCACATTGACTCTGTACCGGTACCCCCTGTATATAGCCTCCACATTGATACATTGACTCTGTACCGGTACCCCCTGTATATAGCCTCCACATTGATACATTGACTCTGTACCGGTACCCCCTGTATATAGCCTCCACATTGACTCTGTACCGGTACCCCCTGTATATAGCCTCCACATTGATACATTGACTCTGTACCGGTACCCCCTGTATATAGCCTCCACATTGACTCTGTACCGGTACCCCATAGGGATATAGCCTCCACATTGATACATTGACTCTGTACCGGTACCCCCTGTATATAGCCTCCACATTGACTCTGTATCGGTACCCCCTGTATATAGCCTCCACATTGACTCTGTACCGGTACCCCCTGTATATAGCCTCCACATTGATACATTGACTCTGTACCAGTACCCCCTGTATATAGCCTCCACATTGACTCTGTACCGGTACCCCCTGTATATAGCCTCCACATTGACTCTGTACCGGTACCCCCTGTATATAGCCTCCACATTGATACATTGACTCTGTACCGGTACCCCCTGTATATAGCCTCCACATTGACTCTGTACCGGTGCCCCCTGTATATAGCCTCCACATTGACTCTGTACCGGTACTCCCTGTATATAGCCTGCACATTGACTCTGTACCGGTATAGCCTCCACATTGACTCTGTACCGGTATAGCCTCCACATTGACTCTGTACCGGTACCCCCTGTATATAGCCTCCAAATTGACTCTGTACCGGTACCCCATGTATATAGCCTCCACATTGACTCTGTACCGGTACCCCCTGTATATAGCCTCCACATTGACTCTGTACCGGTATAGCCTCCACATTGACTCTGTACCGGTACCCCCTGTATATTGCCTCCACATTGACTCTGTACTGGTACCCCCTGTATATAGCCTCCACATTGACTCTGTACCGGTACCCCCTGTATATAGCCTCCACATTGACTCTGTACCGGTACCCCCTGTATATAGCCTCCACATTGACTCTGTACCGGTACCCCCTGTATATAGCCTCCACATTGACTCTGTACCGGTACTCCCTGTATATAGCCTCCACATTGACTCTGTACCGGTACCCCCTGTATATAGCCTCCACATTGACTCTGTACCGGTATAGCCTCCACATTGACACATTGACTCTGTACCGGTACCCCCTGTATATAGCCTCCACATTGACTCTGTACCGGTACCCCCTGTATATAGCCTCCACATTGACTCTGTACTGGTACCCCCTGTATATAGCCTCCACATTGACTCTGTACCGGTGCCCCCTTTATATAGCCTCCACATTGACTCTGTACCGGTACCCCCTGTATATAGCCTCCACATTGACTCTGTACCGGTGCCCCTGTATATAGCCTCCACATTGACTCTGTACCGGTACTCCCTGTATATAGCCTCCACATTGACTCTGTACCGGTACCCCCTGTATATAGCCTCCACATTGACTCTGTACCGGTACTCCCTGTATATAGCTTCCACATTGACTCTGTACCGGTACCCCCTGTATATAGCCTCCACATTGACTCTGTACCGGTATAGCCTCCACATTGACACATTGACTCTGTACCGGTACCTCCTGTATATAGCCTCCACATTGACTCTGTACCAGTACCCCCTGTATATAGCCTCCACATTGACTCTGTACCGGTACTCCCTGTATATAGCCTCCACATTGACTCTGTACCGGTACCCCCTGTATATAGCCTCCACATTGACTCTGTACCGGTATAGCCTCCACATTGACACATTGACTCTGTACCGGTACCCCCTGTATATAGCCTCCACATTGACACATTGACTCTGTACCAGATACCCCTGTATATAGCCTCCACATTGACTCTGTACCAGTACCCCCTGTATATAGCCTCCACATTGACACATTGACTCTGTACCGGTACCCCCTGTATATAGCCTCCACATTGACTCTGTACCGGTATAGCCTCCACATTGACTCTGTACCGGTAACCCCTGTATATAGCCTCCACATTGACACATTGACTCTGTACCAGTAACCCCTGTATATAGCCTCCACATTGACTCTGTACCAGTATAGCCTCCACATTGACTCTGTACCGGTAACCCCTGTATATAGTCTCCACATTGACTCTGTACCAGTACCCCCTGTATATAGCCTCCACATTGACTCTGTACCGGTATAGCCTCCACATTGACTCTGTACCGGTACCCCCTGTATATAGCCTCCACATTGACTCTGTACCGGTACCCCCTGTATATAGCCTCCACATTGACTCTGTACCGGTACCCCCTGTATATAGCCTCCACATTGACTCTGTACCAGTACTCCCTGTATATAGCCTCCACATTGACACATTGACTCTGTACCGGTGCCCCCTGTATATAGCCTCCACATTGACTCTGTACCGGTGCCCCCTGTATATAGCCTCCACATTGACTCTGTACCGGTACTCCCTGTATATAGCCTCCACATTGACTCTGTACCGGTACCCCCTGTATATAGCCTCCACATTGACTCTGTACCGGTATAGCCTCCACATTGACACATTGACTCTGTACCGGTACCCCCTGTATATAGCCTCCACATTGACTCTGTACCGGTACCCCCTGTATATAGCCTCCACATTGACTCTGTACTGGTACCCCTGTATATAGCCTCCACATTGACTCTGTACCGGTGCCCCCTTTATATAGCCTCCACATTGACTCTGTACCGGTACCCCCTGTATATAGCCTCCACATTGACTCTGTACCGGTGCCCCTGTATATAGCCTCCACATTGACTCTGTACCGGTACTCCCTGTATATAGCCTCCACATTGACTCTGTACCGGTACCCCCTGTATATAGCCTCCACATTGACTCTGTACCGGTACTCCCTGTATATAGCTTCCACATTGACTCTGTACCGGTACCCCCTGTATATAGCCTCCACATTGACTCTGTACCGGTATAGCCTCCACATTGACACATTGACTCTGTACCGGTACCTCCTGTATATAGCCTCCACATTGACTCTGTACCGGTACCCCCTGTATATAGCCTCCACATTGACTCTGTACCGGTACCCCTGTATATAGCCTCCACATTGACTCTGTACCAGTACTCCCTGTATATAGCCTCCACATTGACACATTGACTCTGTACCGGTGCCCCCTGTATATAGCCTCCACATTGACTCTGTACCGGTGCCCCCTGTATATAGCCTCCACATTGACTCTGTACCGGTACTCCCTGTATATAGCCTCCACATTGACTCTGTACCGGTACCCCCTGTATATAGCCTCCACATTGACTCTGTACCGGTATAGCCTCCACATTGACACATTGACTCTGTACCGGTACCCCCTGTATATAGCCTCCACATTGACTCTGTACCGGTACCCCCTGTATATAGCCTCCACATTGACTCTGTACTGGTACCCCCTGTATATAGCCTCCACATTGACTCTGTACCGGTGCCCCCTTTATATAGCCTCCACATTGACTCTGTACCGGTACCCCCTGTATATAGCCTCCACATTGACTCTGTACCGGTGCCCCCTGTATATAGCCTCCACATTGACTCTGTACCGGTACTCCCTGTATATAGCCTCCACATTGACTCTGTACCGGTACCCCCTGTATATAGCCTCCACATTGACTCTGTACCGGTACTCCCTGTATATAGCTTCCACATTGACTCTGTACCGGTACCCCCTGTATATAGCCTCCACATTGACTCTGTACCGGTATAGCCTCCACATTGACACATTGACTCTGTACCGGTACCTCCTGTATATAGCCTCCACATTGACTCTGTACCGGTACCCCCTGTATATAGCCTCCACATTGACTCTGTACCGGTGCCCCCTGTATATAGCCTCCACATTGACTCTGTACCGGTACTCCCTGTATATAGCCTCCACATTGACTCTGTACCGGTATAGCCTCCACATTGACACATTGACTCTGTACCGGTACCTCCTGTATATAGCCTCCACATTGACTCTGTACCGGTACCCCCTGTATATAGCCTCCACATTGACTCTGTACCGGTACCCCCTGTATATAGCCTCCACATTGACTCTGTACCAGTACTCCCTGTATATAGCCTCCACATTGACACATTGACTCTGTACCGGTGCCCCCTGTATATAGCCTCCACATTGACTCTGTACCGGTGCCCCCTGTATATAGCCTCCACATTGACTCTGTACCGGTACTCCCTGTATATAGCCTCCACATTGACTCTGTACCGGTACCCCCTGTATATAGCCTCCACATTGACTCTGTACCGGTATAGCCTCCACATTGACACATTGACTCTGTACCGGTACCCCCTGTATATAGCCTCCACATTGACTCTGTACCGGTACCCCTGTATATAGCCTCCACATTGACTCTGTACTGGTACCCCCTGTATATAGCCTCCACATTGACTCTGTACCGGTGCCCCTTTATATAGCCTCCACATTGACTCTGTACCGGTACCCCCTGTATATAGCCTCCACATTGACTCTGTACCGGTGCCCCCTGTATATAGCCTCCACATTGACTCTGTACCGGTACTCCCTGTATATAGCCTCCACATTGACTCTGTATCGGTACCCCCTGTATATAGCCTCCACATTGACTCTGTACCGGTACTCCCTGTATATAGCTTCCACATTGACTCTGTACCGGTACCCCCTGTATATAGCCTCCACATTGACTCTGTACCGGTATAGCCTCCACATTGACACATTGACTCTGTACCGGTACCTCCTGTATATAGCCTCCACATTGACTCTGTACCGGTACCCCCTGTATATAGCCTCCACATTGACTCTGTACCGGTGCCCCCTGTATATAGCCTCCACATTGACTCTGTACCGGTACTCCCTGTATATAGCCTCCACATTGACTCTGTACCGGTATAGCCTCCACATTGACACATTGACTCTGTACCGGTACCCCCTGTATATAGCCTCCACATTGACTCTGTACCGGTATAGCCTCCACATTGACACATTGACTCTGTACCGGTGCCCCCTGTATATAGCCTCCACCTTGACTCTGTACCGGTACCCCCTGTGTATAGCCTCCACATTGACTCTGTACCGGTATAGCCTCCACATTGACACATTGACTCTGTACCGGTGCCCCCTGTATATAGCCTCCACATTGACTCTGTACCGGTACCCCCTGTATATAGCCTCCACTTTGACTCTGTACCGGTACTCCCTGTATATAGCCTCCACATTGACTCTGTACCGGTACCCCCTGTATATAGCCTCCACATTGACTCTGTACCGGTATAGCCTCCACATTGACACATTGACTCTGTACCGGTACCCCCTGTATATAGCCTCCACATTGACTCTGTACCAGTACCCGCGTATATAGCCTCCACATTGACTCTGTACCGGTATAGCCTCCACATTGACACATTGACTCTGTAGCGGTGCCCCCTGTATATAGCCTCCACATTGACTCTGTACCGGTAACCCCTGTATATAGCCTCCACATTGACTCTGTACCGGTACTCCCTGTATATAGCCTCCACATTGACTCTGTACCGGTACCCCCTGTATATAGCCTCCACATTGACTCTGTACCGGTACCCCCTGTATATAGCCTCCGCATTGACTCTGTACCAGTACTCCCTGTATATAGCCTCCACATTGACTCTGTACCGGTATAGCCTCCACATTGACTCTGTACCGGTACCCCCTGTATATAGCCTCCACATTGACTCTGTACCAGTTCTCCCTGTATATAGCCTCCACATTGACTCTGTACCGGTATAGCCTCCACATTGACTCTGTACCAGTACTCCCTGTATATAGCCTCCACATTGACTCTGTACCGGTACCCCCTGTATATAGCCTCCACATTGACTCTGTACCGGTATAGCCTCCACATTGACACATTGACTCTGTACCGGTACCCCCTGTATATAGCCTCCACATTGACTCTGTACCGGTATAGCCTCCACATTGACACATTGACTCTGTACCGGTGCCCCCTGTATATAGCCTCCACATTGACTCTGTACCGGTACCTCCTGTATATAGCCTCCACATTGACTCTGTACCGGTATAGCCTCCACATTGACACATTGACTCTGTACCGGTGCCCCCTGTATATAGCCTCCACATTGACTCTGTACCGGTACCCCTGTATATAGCCTCCACTTTGACTCTGTACCGGTACTCCCTGTATATAGCCTCCACATTGACTCTGTACCGGTACCCCCTGTATATAGCCTCCACATTGACTCTGTACCGGTATAGCCTCCACATTGACACATTGACTCTGTACCGGTACCCCCTGTATATAGCCTCCACATTGACTCTGTACCGGTGCCCCCTGTATATAGCCTCCACATTGACTCTGTACCGGTATAGCCTCCACATTGACACATTGACTCTGTACCGGTGCCCCCTGTATATAGCCTCCACATTGACTCTGTACCGGTAACCCCTGTATATAGCCTCCACATTGACTCTGTACCGGTACTCCCTGTATATAGCCTCCACATTGACTCTGTACCGGTACCCCCTGTATATAGCCTCCACATTGACTCTGTACCGGTACCCCCTGTATATAGCCTCCGCATTGACTCTGTACCAGTACTCCCTGTATATAGCCTCCACATTGACTCTGTACCGGTATAGCCTCCACATTGACTCTGTACCGGTACCCCCTGTATATAGCCTCCACATTGACTCTGTACCAGTTCTCCCTGTATATAGCCTCCACATTGACTCTGTACCGGTATAGCCTCCACATTGACTCTGTACCAGTACTCCCTGTATATAGCCTCCACATTGACTCTGTACCGGTAACCCCTGTATATAGCCTCCACATTGACACATTGACTCTGTACCAGTACCCCCTGTATATAGCCTCCACATTGAGTCTGTACCGGTAACCCCTGTATATAGCCTCCACATTGACACATTGACTCTGTACCAGTACCCCCTGTTTATAGCCTCCACATTGACACATTGACTCTGTACCAGATACCCCTGTATATAGCCTCCACATTGACTCTGTACCAGTACCCCCTGTATATAGCCTCCACATTGACACATTGACTCTGTACCGGTACCCCCTGTATATAGCCTCCACATTGACTCTGTACCGGTATAGCCTCCACATTGACTCTGTACCGGTAACCCCTGTATATAGCCTCCACATTGACACATTGACTCTGTACCAGTAACCCCTGTATATAGCCTCCACATTGACTCTGTACCGGTATAGCCTCCACATTGACACATTGACTCTGTACCGGTAACCCCTGTATATAGCCTCCACATTGACACATTGACTCTGTACCAGTAACCCCTGTATATAGCCTCCACATTGACTCTGTACCGGTATAGCCTCCACATTGACTCTGTACCGGTAACCCCTGTATATAGTCTCCACATTGACTCTGTACCAGTACCCCCTGTATATAGCCTCCACATTGACTCTGTACCGGTATAGCCTCCACATTGACTCTGTACCGGTACCCCCTGTATATAGCCTCCACATTGACTCTGTACCGGTACCCCCTGTATATAGCCTCCACATTGACTCTGTACCGGTACCCCCTGTATATAGCCTCCACATTGACTCTGTACCAGTACTCCCTGTATATAGCCTCCACATTGACACATTGACTCTGTACCGGTGCCCCCTGTATATAGCCTCCACATTGACTCTGTACCGGTGCCCCCTGTATATAGCCTCCACATTGACTCTGTACCAGTACTCCCTGTATATAGCCTCCACATTGACACATTGACTCTGTACCGGTGCCACCTGTATATAGCCTCCACATTGACTCTGTACTAGTACCCCCTGTATATAGCCTCCACATTGACACATTGACTCTGTACCGGTACCCCCTGTATATAGCCTCCACATTGACACATTGACTCTGTACCGGTATAGCCTCCACATTGACTCTGTACCGGTACCCCCTGTATATAGCCTCCACATTGACACATTGACTCTGTACCGGTATAGCCTCCACATTGACTCTGTACCAGTACTCCCTGTATATAGCCTCCACATTGACTCTGTACCGGTATAGCCTCCACATTGACTCTGTACCGGTACTCCCTGTATATAGCCTCCACATTGACTCTGTACCGGTACCCCCTGTATATAGCCTCCACATTGACTCTGCACCAGTACTCCCTGTATATAGCCTCCACATTGACTCTGTACCAGTACTCCCTGTATATAGCCTCCACATTGACTCTGTACCAGTACCCCCTGTATATAGCCTCCACATTGACTCTGTACCAGTACTCCCTGTATATAGCCTCCACATTGACTCTGTACCAGTACCCCCTGTATATAGCCTCCACATTGACACATTGACTCTGTACCAGTACCCCCTGTATATAGCCCCGCTATTGTTATTTACCGCTGCTCTTTAATTATTTGTTTTTCTTACCTCTTACTTTACATTTTTTTAGGTATTGTCTTAAAACTGCATCTTTGGTTTAGGGCTTGTAAGTAAGTATTTCACTATAAGGTCTACACCTGTTGTATTCGGCGCATGTGACAAATAAAATGTGATTTGATTTGATCATACACACACAGACCTGCCCTTAAATATGCCTGTGCTTAATGGAACGTTCTCCAGGCAGACACTCAGACTGTCTGTTCCTTTCAGAGTCAATGTTAAATGTAATGAGATAGATTCCCATGCTATACTGCAAGAGCCTTGCATGTAACTGAGACAGAGGACAGACCGACAACAGTCTCCATCACAAATGGGACTCTATTCCCGACAGTGCACTTCTTTTGAAAAGGGCCGTGGTCAAAAGTAGTACACTATATAGAGAATAGGGTGCCACTTGGGACTCACCCCGAAGGATATTGGATATTGTTATTGGGTTGCTTTTATGGATATCGATATGTCAAGGCTTTTCTTTTCTTTTTTTACACTTAATTCACTCGCTTTGTCCTTCCCCTCCCTCTTTCCCTCTACAGTACAGTACACCATAGCATACTTGTTACAGAAGGCTGGTGATAATGTTTCCAGAGCTGGAGAATTGATTGGAACAATGTGGATGCACTCATATAACCTATACTGCAGATAGCTTTTACTACAGCCTTTCATTACAATAGACAACAACCCTGTACTGTAACCATGCCAACCATACCTGAGCCCTCGTTATGCTGCTGCCAGAGACAGAGAGTATATTGTCAAGCTATTACAGACATATAAAATGGAAAGGATGTAGAAGAAAATGCTAAAATAAGGGGAAAGGAACAAATACAAGTAGAATGAACAGCTGAATTGAATTGGATGAAGAGAAAATACATTGGCCTCAACATGTCTAGGAAATGATGACACATTTCCCTTGTAGTCCATCTGTCTCTCTCTTTTCTCTTCATTGCTCTCTCTTATCTCTCTCTCTCCCTCCCACTCTCCTTCTTTATTCCAGAGAGGATCCTGTGAAGTTCAACATAAATGTATCATTGAACAGAGGAAGCAGTCATTTGTCTCTCTAAGAATTATATTATTAATGTGATCTGCTATGAGTATGTCATTCTTGTAAGGACTATCCTACAGGTCCATGTTCTCTGATACAACCATATATATCACGGGGGAAATCCAAGTTTCCTCCTTCAGTCTACGGGACATAACATACACATCCGTCCAAAAATAAAGGTGAGGAGTAACTAGGGCCATCTGGGTTGTAGTGTATTTGTCTACAGTTTCCCTCACTGACCTCTCTCTCTCAGCTCCTGGGGTTGGGTGTGTTGATTGGTCATCACCATCGGTCACAATCCCTGGATCATTACAAGCCCAACCTAATTACCTGACACTGTGTGTGTTTCCAAGGCTTTCCTCTAGCACGCACAAAACAAGCTAATACCACATACTAGCCAATTCGACCATATAACAGTATTGATTTATTATTTAAAACTTTACCCCTTTTCTCTCCCAATTTTGTGATATCAAATTGGTAATTACATTCTTGTCCCATCGCTGCAACTCCCATAAGGACTCAGGAGAGGCGAAGATCGAGAGCAATGCGTCCACCGAAAAATAACCCATCCAAGCCACACTGCTTCTTGGCACACTGCGCGCTTAACCCAGAAGCCTGCTGCACCAATGTGTCGGAGGAAACACCGTACAACTAACCACTGAAGTCAGCGTGCATGCGCCTGACCGCCACAAGTCACTAGAGCGCGATGGGACAAGGACATCACAGCCGGCCAAACCCTCCCCTAACTCGGACGATGCTGGGCCAATTGTGCGGCCTCCTCATGGGCTTCCGGTCGCGGCCGTGACGCCTCCAGCACTGAGATGCAGTGCATTAGACTGCTGTGCCACTCGGGGCGCCCATAACAGTACTGATTCACAGAAAATGTTACTAGTTAATTCTTATATAATTAAACTCTCCCTCCCTTTCACTCTTTCTACCACTCTCTCCCTCTGCCTGTCTCTCTCTCTCTGTCTCTCTCTCATTTTAGCTGACAGTATCCAAAGTCACCCAGAGGTGTTCCTGGAGGCAGAGCCCAGTCCTGGTGCCCCGACCGTGCCCCCTTCCCCTGAGACAGACAGCAGTGGACGGGGAGGAGGAGGAGGAGGAGGAGGGCGCAGAGCCAGTGTGACCAGCGTGGACAGTGAGACGTCCTTCTGCTCTGTGGGCCGGATGAGTAGCACCATCACCAACAGTGAGTGGGAGAGAGAATGTAATAGAGACAGGAGAGAGGGAGAGAGAGAAGCAGAGAGAAAGGGCAAAAGAGAGAGGACAAGAGAAAGAAAGAAAGAAAGAAAGAAAGAAAGAAAGAAAGAAAGAAAGAAAGAAAGAAAGAAAGAAAGAGAGAAAGAAAGAGAGAAAGAGAGAAAGAGAGATGGAAGCACAGAGAGAGAAAGAGAGAAAGAAGCAGAGAGAGAGGAAGAGAGAAAGAAGCAGAGAGAGAGAGAAAGAAAGAAAGAAAGAAAGAAAGAAGCATAGAGAGAGAGAAAGAAGCACAGAGAGAGAAAGAAGCACAGAGAGAAAGAAAGAAGCAGAGAGAGAGAGAAAGAAACACAGAGAGAAAATGAAGCACACAGAGAAATAAGCATAGAGAGAGAGAGAAAGAAGCACAGATAGAAAGAAGCACAGAGAGAGAAAGAAGCAGAGAGAGAAAGAAGCAGAGGGAGAGAGAAAGAAGCAGAGAGAGAGAAAGAAAGAAGCACAGAGAGAGAGAGAAAGAAGCAGAGAGAGAGAGAAAGAAAGAAGCACAGAGAGAAAGAGAAAGAAGCAGAGAGGGAGAAAGTGAGAAAGAAGCAGAGAGAGAGAGAAAGAAAGAAAGAAGCACAGAGAGAGAGAAAGAAGCACACAGAGAGAGAAAGAAAGAAGCAGAGAGAAAGAAAGAAGCAGAGAGAGAGAAAGAAGCACAGAGAGAGAGAAAGAAGCACAGAGAGAGAGAAAGAAACGCAGAGAGAAAGAAAGAAGCAGAGAGAGAGAGAAAGAAGCACAGAGAGAAAGAAAGAAGCAGAGAGAGAAAGAAACACAGAGAGAAAGAAAGAAGCAGAGAGAGAGCGAAAGAAACACAGAGAGAGAAAATGAAGCACACAGAGAAATAAGCATAGAGAGAGAGAAAGAAGCAGATAGAGAGAAAGAAAGAAGCAGAGAGAGAGAAAGAAGCAGAGAGAGAGAGAAAGAAAGAAGCACAGAGAGAGAGAGAAAGAAGCAGAGAGAGAGAGAAAGAAGCAGATAGAGAGAAAGAAAGAAGCAGAGAGAGAGAAAGAAGCAGAGAGAGAGAGAAAGAAAGAAGCACAGAGAGAGAGAGAAAGAAGCAGAGAGAGAGAGAGAGAGAAAGAAGCACACAGAGAGAGAGAGAAAGAAGCAGAGAGAGGGAGAAAAAAGCATGGAAAGAAGCACAGAGAGAAAGAAAGAATCACAGAGAGAGATAAAGAAGCACAGAGAGAAAGAAAGAAGCACAGAGAGAGAGAAAGAAGCCCAGAGAAAGAGAAAGAAGCACAGAGAGAGAAAGAAGCAGAGAGAGAGAAAGAAGCACAGAGAGAGAGAAAGAAGCACAGAGAGAAAGAAAGAAGCAGAGGGAGAGAAAGAAGCACATAGAGAGAGAAAGAAAGAAAGAATAACAGAGAGAGAAAGAAAGAATCACAGAGAGAGAGAAAGAAAGAAAGAAGCACAGAGAGAGAGAAAGAAGCACAGAGAGAGATAAAGAAGCACAGAGAAAGAAAGAAGCAGAGAGAGAAAGAAGCACAGAGAGAGAGAAAGAAGCAGAGAGAGAGAAAGAAACACAGAGAGAGAGAAAGAAAGAAGCAGAGAGAGAGAAAGAAAGAAAGAAGCACAGAGAGAGAGAAAGAAAGAAAGAATCACAGAGAGAGAGAAAGAAAGAACGAATCACAGACAGAGAGAAAGAAGCACAGAAAGAAAGAAAGAATCACAGAGAGAGAGAAAGAAGCACAGAGAGAGAGAAAGAAGCAGAGAGAGAGAAAGAAAGAAAGAATCACAGAGAGAGAGAAAGAAAGAAAGAAGCACAGAGAGAGAGAAAGAAGCACAGAGAGAGATAAAGAAGCACAGAGAAAGAAAGAAGCAGAGAGAGAAAGAAGCACAGAGAGAGAAAGAAGCAGAGAGAGAAAGAAACAGAGAGAGAAAGAAAGAAGCAGAGAGAGAGAAAGAAAGAAAGAAGCACAGAGAGAGAGAAAGAAAGAAAGAATCACAGAGAGAGAGAAAGAAAGAACGAATCACAGACAGAGAGAAAGAAGCACAGAAAGAAAGAAAGAATCACAGAGAGAGAGAAAGAAGCACAGAGAGAGAGAAAGAAGCAGAGAGAGAGAAAGAAGCACAGAGAGAGAGAAAGAAAGAAGCAGAGAGAAAGAAAGAAGCAGTTGAGAGAGAGAAAGAAGCTCAGAGCGAGAGAAAGAAGCACAGAGAGAAAGAAAGAAGCAGAGAGAGAGAAAGAAACACAGAGAGAGAGAATGAAGCATACAGAGAAATAAGCATAGAGAGAGAGAAAGAATCAGAGAGAGAGAAAGAAAGAAGCAGAGAGAGAGAAAGAAGCAGAGAGAGAGAAAGAAAGAAGCGCAGAGAGAGAGAGAGAAAGAAGCACAGAGAGAGAAAGAAGCACAGAGAGAAAGAAAGAAGCAGAGAGAGAGAGAAAGAAGCATAGAAAGAAGCACAGAGAGAAGGAATCACAGAGAGAGAAAGAAAGAAGCAGAGAGAGAAAGAAGCACAGAGAGAGAGAAAGAAGCACAGAGAGAGAGAAAGAAACACAGAGAGAGAGAAAGAAAGCAGAGAGAAAGAAAAAAGCAGAGAGAGAGAGAAAGAAAGAAAGAAAGAAGCACAGAGAAAGAGAGAGAAAGAAATAAAGAAAGAATCACAGAGAAAGAAAGAAAGAATCACAGAGAGAGAAAAAAGCACAGAAAGAAAGAAAGAATCACAGAGAGAGAGAAAGAAGCACAGAGAGAGAGAAAGAAGCACACAGAGAGAGAAAGAAGCAGAGAGAGAAAGAAGCAGAGAGAGAGAAAGAAAGAAGCAGAGAGAGAGAACGAAGCATAGAGAGAGAGAGAGAGAGAGGTGGAGACTGCTCATTCTATGGTGGGCACATATAGCCAGACTCAGGAGACTCAGGAGATCCAACTGTGCCTCTCCAGATTAACCTACTTCTATTGCTAATACTGTGGTGCCTAAAAGACCAGATGAATAATACCATTAGTATCCACAAAACACTTCAAATAACTCCAAGAAACCCTTATTATCTTGATATTCCTGTGTTCATTCTCTCCCTTCTGTGTGTTTCTCTCTCTCTGTGTGTGTGCGTTCGTGTGTGTGTTTGTGCGCATGCATATGTGCCTCAGTTTCCAGTAGCTGGTGGGGCTCTAAGAGGTTGGACTATGCTCTGTACTGTCCAGACGTGCTGACCTCCTTCCCCACCGTGGCACTGCCTCATCTCTTCCATGCCTCCTACTGGGAGTCCACTGATGTAGCTGCGTTTCTGCTCCGACAGGTAACACCCACCCCTCCATATGTATATGTGTGTGTTTGTGGTTCTCGTGACTATTGAGCCTAGAATTCAGATACTGTATACCAACAGTCATTATTTGTGCTGTGGATTGTGGCTGTGCGTGCCTGCATGCATACGTGTGTGTGAGGGTGTGTGTGTGTATTATGTGTATGTCGGAGGTGTGTGTGGATCTGCTCGTGATATCGTCAGACACCCGCAGAGTGAATAAAACCAGCTGGCGTATCGTGTCCAGTTAAAACCCATTCTGACCAGTGACAGCCTTTTAACATTGTCATTAGAGAGCAATGAGATACACTACATGGCTAAAAGTATGTGGACACCTGTTCGTCGAGAATCTCACTCCAAAATCATGGGCATTAATATGGAGTTGGTCCTCTGTTTGCTAATATAACAGCCTCCACTCTTCTGGGAAGGCTTTCCACTAGATGTTGGAACATTGCTGCGGAGACTTGCTTCCCATTCAGCCACAAGAGCATTAGTGAGGTCGTCCATTCGCCCAATAATGTTGGGCAATTAGGCCTGACTCGTAGTTGGCGTTCCAACATCCCAAAGGCTTTGGATGAGGTTGAGGTCAGAGCTCTGTGCAAGCCAGCTAAGTTCTTCCACACCGATCTCGACAAACCATTTCTGTATGGACCTCGCTTTGTGCACGGGGCCGACATCATAATGAAACAGGAAAGGGCCTTCCCCAAACTGTTGCCACAAATTTGGAAGCACAGAATCATATAAAATGTCATTGTATGCTGTAGCATTAAGATTTCCCTTCACTGGAACTAAGGGGCTTGAAAAACAGCCCCAGACCATTATTCATCCACCAAACTTTACAGTTGGCACTATGCATTGGGGCTGGTAGCGTTCTCCTGGCATCTGCTAAACCTAGATTCGTCCGTCGGACTGCCAGGTGGTGAAGCGTGAGTCATCACTCCAGAGAACACATTTCCACTGCTCCAGAGACAATGGCGGCGAGCATTAAACCACTCCAGCCAATGCTTGTCATGGAAACCCATTTCATGAAGCTCCTGATCGAACAGTTCTTGTGCTGACGTTGCTTCCAGAGGCAGTTTGGAACTCTGTAGTGAGTGTTGCGAACAAGGACAGACAATTTTAACGCGCCACGAGCTTCAGCAATTGGCGGTCCCATTCTGTGAGCTTGTGTGGCCTACCAATACACAGCTGAGCCGTACTTACAGTTGACCGGAGCAGCTCTAGCAGGGCAGAAAATAGACGAACTGACTTGTTGGAAAAGTGGCATCCTATGATGGTGCCACTTTGAAAGCCACTGAGCTCTTCAGGAAAGCCATTCTACTATCAAATCAAATGTTATTTGCAACATGCTTACTTACTTCCGCACCTAACCAACAATGCAGTTCAAGAAATAGAGTTAAGAAAATGTTTACTAAATAAACTTAATAAAAATAAACATTGATACCAAGTCAATGTGCTGGGGTACAGGTTAGCTGAGGTAATTTGTGCATGTAGGTAGGGGTAAAGTGACTATGCCTAAACAGTGACATGTAGGTAGGGGTAAAGTGACTATGCCTAAACGGTGACATGTAGGTAGGGGTAAAGTGACTATGCCTAAACAGTGACATGTAGGTAGGGGTAAAGTGACTATGCCTAAACAGTGACATGTAGGTAGGGGTAAAGTGACTATGCCTAAACAGTGACATGTAGGTAGGGGTAAAGTTACTATGCCTAAACAGTGACATGTAGGTAGGGGTAAAGTGACTATGCCTAAACAGTGACATGTAGGTAGGGGTAAAGTGACTATGCCTAAACAGTGACATGTAGGTAGGGGTAAAGTGACTATGCCTAAACAGTGACATGTAGGTAGGTGTAAAGTGACTATGCCTAAACGGTGACATGTAGGTAGGGGTAAAGTTACTATGCCTAAACAGTGACATGTAGGTAGGGGTAAAGTGACTATGCCTAAACAGTGACATGTAGGTAGGGGTAAAGTGACTATGCCTAAACAGTGACATGTAGGTAGGGGTAAAGTGACTATGCCTAAACAGTGACATGTAGGTAGGGGTAAAGTTACTATGCCTAAACAGTGACATGTAGGTAGGGTTAAAGTTACTATGCCTAAACAGTGACATGTAGGTAGGGGTAAAGTGACTATGCCTAAACAGTGACATGTAGGTAGGGGTAAAGTGACTATGCCTAAACAGTGACATGTAGGTAGGGGTAAAGTTACTATGCCTAAACAGTGACATGTAGGTAGGGGTAAAGTTACTATGCCTAAACAGTGACATGTAGGTAGAGGTAAAGTTACTATGCCTAAACAGTGACATGTAGGTAGGGGTAAAGTTACTATGCCTAAACAGTGACATGTAGGTAGGGGTAAAGTGACTATGCCTAAACAGTGACATGTAGGTAGGGGTAAAGTTACTATGCCTAAACAGTGACATGTAGGTAGGGGTAAAGTGACTATGCCTAAACAGTGACATGTAGGTAGGGGTAAAGTTACTATGCCTAAACAGTGACATGTAGGTAGAGGTAAAGTTACTATGCCTAAACAGTGACATGTAGGTAGGGGTAAAGTGACTATGCCTAAACAGTGACACGTAGGTAGAGGTAAAGTGACTATGCCTAAACAGTGACATGTAGGTAGGGGTAAAGTGACTATGCCTAAACAGTGACATGTAGGTAGGGGTAAAGTGACTATGCCTAAACAGTGACATGTAGGTAGGTGTAAAGTTACTATGCCTAAACAGTGACATGTAGGTAGGGGTAAAGTGACTATGCCTAAACAGTGACATGTAGGTAGGGGTAAAGTTACTATGCCTAAACAGTGACATGTAGGTAGGGGTAAAGTGACTATGCCTAAACAGTGACATGTAGGTAGGGGTAAAGTTACTATGCCTAAACAGTGACATGTAGGTAGGGGTAAAGTTACTATGCCTAAACAGTGACATGTAGGTAGAGGTAAAGTTACTATGCCTAAACAGTGACATGTAGGTAGGGGTAAAGTTACTATGCCTAAACGGTGACATGTAGGTAGGGGTAAAGTTACTATGCCTAAACAGTGACATGTAGGTAGGGGTAAAGTTACTATGCCTAAACAGTGACATGTAGGTAGGGGTAAAGTTACTATGCCTAAACAGTGACATGTAGGTAGAGGTAAAGTTACTATGCCTAAACAGTGACATGTAGGTAGAGGTAAAGTTACTATGCCTAAACAGTGACATGTAGGTAGGGGTAAAGTTACTATGCCTAAACGGTGACATGTAGGTAGGGGTAAAGTGACTATGCCTAAACGGTGACATGTAGGTAGGGGTAAAGTTACTATGCCTAAACAGTGACATGTAGGTAGGGGTAAAGTTACTATGCCTAAACAGTGACATGTAGGTAGGGGTAAAGTTACTATGCCTAAACAGTGACATGTAGGTAGGGGTAAAGTTACTATGCCTAAACGGTGACATGTAGGTAGGGGTAAAGTTACTATGCCTAAACAGTGACATGTAGGTAGGGGTAAAGTTACTATACCTAAACAGTGACATGTAGGTAGGGGTAAAGTTACTATGCCTAAACAGTGACATGTAGGTAGGGGTAAAGTTACTATGCCTAAACAGTGACATGTAGGTAGGGGTAAAGTTACTATGCCTAAACAGTGACATGTAGGTAGAGGTAAAGTTACTATGCCTAAACAGTGACATGTAGGTAGGTGTAAAGTGACTATGCCTAAACAGTGACATGTAGGTAGGGGTAAAGTGACTATGCCTAAACAGTGACATGTAGGTAGGGGTAAAGTTACTATGCCTAAACAGTGACATGTAGGTAGGGTTAAAGTTACTATGCCTAAACAGTGACATGTAGGTAGGGGTAAAGTTACTATGCCTAAACAGTGACATGTAGGTAGGGGTAAAGTGACTATGCCTAAACAGTGACATGTAGGTAGGGGTAAAGTTACTATGCCTAAACAGTGACATGTAGGTAGGGGTAAAGTTACTATGCCTAAACAGTGACATGTAGGTAGAGGTAAAGTTACTATGCCTAAACAGTGACATGTAGGTAGGGGTAAAGTTACTATGCCTAAACAGTGACATGTAGGTAGGGGTAAAGTTACTATGCCTAAACAGTGACATGTAGGTAGAGGTAAAGTTACTATGCCTAAACAGTGACATGTAGGTAGGTGTAAAGTTACTATGCCTAAACAGTGACATGTAGGTAGGGGTAAAGTGACTATGCCTAAACAGTGACATGTAGGTAGGGGTAAAGTGACTATGCCTAAACAGTGACATGTAGGTAGAGGTAAAGTGACTATGCCTAAACAGTGACATGTAGGTAGGGGTAAAGTGACTATGCCTAAGCAGTGACATGTAGGTAGGGGTAAAGTTACTATGCCTAAACAGTGACATGTAGGTAGGGGTAAAGTGACTATGCCTAAACAGTGACATGTAGGTAGGGGTAAAGTTACTATGCCTAAACAGTGACATGTAGGTAGAGGTAAAGTTACTATGCCTAAACAGTGACATGTAGGTAGGGGTAAAGTGACTATGCCTAAACAGTGACATGTAGGTAGAGGTAAAGTGACTATGCCTAAACAGTGACATGTAGGTAGGGGTAAAGTGACTATGCCTAAACAGTGACATGTAGGTAGGGGTAAAGTGACTATGCCTAAACAGTGACATGTAGGTAGGTGTAAAGTTACTATGCCTAAACAGTGACATGTAGGTAGGGGTAAAGTGACTGCCTAAACAGTGACATGTAGGTAGGGGTAAAGTTACTATGCCTAAACAGTGACATGTAGGTAGGGGTAAAGTGACTATGCCTAAACAGTGACATGTAGGTAGGGGTAAAGTTACTATGCCTAAACAGTGACATGTAGGTAGGGGTAAAGTTACTATGCCTAAACAGTGACATGTAGGTAGAGGTAAAGTTACTATGCCTAAACAGTGACATGTAGGTAGGTGTAAAGTTACTATGCCTAAACAGTGACATGTAGGTAGGGGTAAAGTGACTATGCCTAAACAGTGACATGTAGGTAGGGGTAAAGTGACTATGCCTAAACAGTGACATGTAGGTAGAGGTAAAGTGACTATGCCTAAACAGTGACATGTAGGTAGGGGTAAAGTGACTATGCCTAAGCAGTGACATGTAGGTAGGGGTAAAGTTACTATGCCTAAACAGTGACATGTAGGTAGGGGTAAAGTGACTATGCCTAAACAGTGACATGTAGGTAGGGGTAAAGTTACTATGCCTAAACAGTGACATGTAGGTAGAGGTAAAGTTACTATGCCTAAACAGTAACATGTAGGTAGGGGTAAAGTGACTATGCCTAAACAGTGACATGTAGGTAGAGGTAAAGTGACTATGCCTAAACAGTGACATGTAGGTAGGGGTAAAGTGACTATGCCTAAACAGTGACATGTAGGTAGGGGTAAAGTGACTATGCCTAAACAGTGACATGTAGGTAGGTGTAAAGTTACTATGCCTAAACAGTGACATGTAGGTAGGGGTAAAGTGACTATGCCTAAACAGTGACATGTAGGTAGGGGTAAAGTTACTATGCCTAAACAGTGACATGTAGGTAGGGGTAAAGTGACTATGCCTAAACAGTGACATGTAGGTAGGGGTAAAGTTACTATGCCTAAACAGTGACATGTAGGTAGGGGTAAAGTTACTATGCCTAAACAGTGACATGTAGGTAGAGGTAAAGTTACTATGCCTAAACAGTGACATGTAGGTAGGGGTAAAGTTACTATGCCTAAACGGTGACATGTAGGTAGGGGTAAAGTTACTATGCCTAAACAGTGACATGTAGGTAGGGGTAAAGTTACTATGCCTAAACAGTGACATGTAGGTAGGGGTAAAGTTACTATGCCTAAACGGTGACATGTAGGTAGGGGTAAAGTTACTATGCCTAAACAGTGACATGTAGGTAGGGGTAAAGTTACTATACCTAAACAGTGACATGTAGGTAGGGGTAAAGTTACTATGCCTAAACAGTGACATGTAGGTAGGGGTAAAGTTACTATGCCTAAACAGTGACATGTAGGTAGGGGTAAAGTTACTATGCCTAAACAGTGACATGTAGGTAGAGGTAAAGTTACTATGCCTAAACAGTGACATGTAGGTAGGTGTAAAGTTACTATGCCTAAACAGTGACATGTAGGTAGGGGTAAAGTGACTATGCCTAAACAGTGACATGTAGGTAGGGGTAAAGTGACTATGCCTAAACAGTGACATGTAGGTAGAGGTAAAGTGACTATGCCTAAACAGTGACATGTAGGTAGGGGTAAAGTGACTATGCCTAAACAGTGACATGTAGGTAGGGGTAAAGTTACTATGCCTAAACAGTGACATGTAGGTAGGGGTAAAGTGACTATGCCTAAACAGTGACATGTAGGTAGGGGTAAAGTTACTATGCCTAAACAGTGACATGTAGGTAGGGGTAAAGTGACTATGCCTAAACAGTGACATGTAGGTAGGGGTAAAGTGACTATGCCTAAACAGTGACATGTAGGTAGAGGTAAAGTTACTATGCCTAAACAGTGACATGTAGGTAGAGGTAAAGTTACTATGCCTAAACAGTGACATGTAGGTAGGGGTAAAGTGACTATGCCTAAACAGTGACATGTAGGTAGAGGTAAAGTGACTATGCCTAAACAGTGACATGTAGGTAGGGGTAAAGTGACTATGCCTAAACAGTGACATGTAGGTAGGGGTAAAGTTACTATGCCTAAACAGTGACATGTAGGTAGGGGTAAAGTGACTATGCCTAAACAGTGACATGTAGGTAGGGGTAAAGTTACTATGCCTAAACAGTGACATGTAGGTAGGGGTAAAGTGACTATGCCTAAACAGTGACATGTAGGTAGGGGTAAAGTTACTATGCCTAAACAGTGACATGTAGGTAGAGGTAAAGTTACTATGCCTAAACGGTGACATGTAGGTAGGGGTAAAGTGACTATGCCTAAACAGTGACATGTAGGTAGGTGTAAAGTGACTATGCCTAAACAGTGACATGTAGGTAGGGGTAAAGTGACTATGCCTAAACAGTGACATGTAGGTAGGGGTAAAGTTACTATGCCTAAACGGTGACATGTAGGTAGGGGTAAAGTTACTATGCCTAAACAGTGACATGTAGGTAGGTGTAAAGTGACTATGCCTAAACAGTGACATGTAGGTAGGGGTAAAGTTACTATGCCTAAACAGTGACATGTAGGTAGGGGTAAAGTGACTATGCCTAAACAGTGACATGTAGGTAGGGGTAAAGTTACTATGCCTAAACAGTGACATGTAGGTAGGGGTAAAGTTACTATGCCTAAACAGTGACATGTAGGTAGGGGTAAAGTGACTATGCCTAAACAGTGACATGTAGGTAGGGGTAAAGTTACTATACCTAAACAGTGACATGTAGGTAGGGGTAAAGTTACTATGCCTAAACAGTGACATGTAGGTAGGGGTAAAGTGACTATGCCTAAACAGTGACATGTAGGTAGGGGTAAAGTGACTATGCCTAAAGAGTGACATGTAGGTAGGGGTAAAGTTACTATGCCTAAACAGTGACATGTAGGTAGGGGTAAAGTGACTATGCCTAAACAGTGACATGTAGGTAGGGGTAAAGTTACTATGCCTAAACAGTGACATGTAGGTAGGGGTAAAGTGACTATGCCTAAACAGTGACATGTAGGTAGGGGTAAAGTGACTATGCCTAAACAGTGACATGTAGGTAGAGGTAAAGTTACTATGCCTAAACAGTGACATGTAGGTAGGTGTAAAGTGACTATGCCTAAACAGTGACATGTAGGTAGGGGTAAAGTGACTATGCCTAAACAGTGACATGTAGGTAGGGGTAAAGTGACTATGCCTAAACAGTGACATGTAGGTAGGGGTAAAGTGACTATGCCTAAACAGTGACATGTAGGTAGGTGTAAAGTGACTATGCCTAAACAGTGACATGTAGGTAGGTGTAAAGTGACTATGCCTAAACAGTGACATGTAGGTAGGGGTAAAGTGACTATGCCTAAACAGTGACATGTAGGTAGGGGTAAAGTGACTATGCCTAAACAGTGACATGTAGGTAGGGGTAAAGTGACTATGCCTAAACAGTGACATGTAGGTAGGGGTAAAGTGACTATGCCTAAACAGTGACATGTAGGTAGGGGTAAAGTTACTATGCCTAAACGGTGACATGTAGGTAGGGGTAAAGTGACTATGCCTAAACAGTGACATGTAGGTAGAGGTAAAGTTACTATGCCTAAACAGTGACATGTAGGTAGGGTTAAAGTTACTATGCCTAAACAGTGACATGTAGGTAGGGGTAAAGTTACTATGCCTAAACGGTGACATGTAGGTAGGGGTAAAGTTACTATGCCTAAACGGTGACATGTAGGTAGGGGTAAAGTTACTATGCCTAAACAGTGACATGTAGGTAGAGGTAAAGTTACTATGCCTAAACAGTGACATGTAGGTAGGGGTAAAGTTACTATGCCTAAACAGTGACATGTAGGTAGGTGTAAAGTGACTATGCCTAAACAGTGACATGTAGGTAGGGGTAAAGTGACTATGCCTAAACAGTGACATGTAGGTAGGGGTAAAGTGACTATGCCTAAACGGTGACATGTAGGTAGAGGTAAAGTTACTATGCTTAAACAGTGACATGTAGGTAGGGGTAAAGTTACTATGCCTAAACAGTGACATGTAGGTAGAGGTAAAGTTACTATGCCTAAACAGTGACATGTAGGTAGGGGTAAAGTGACTATGCCTAAACAGTGACATGTAGGTAGGGGTAAAGTGACTATGCCTAAACAGTGACATGTAGGTAGGGGTAAAGTGACTATGCCTAAACGGTGACATGTAGGTAGGGGTAAAGTTACTATGCCTAAACAGTGACATGTAGGTAGGGGTAAAGTGACTATGCCTAAACAGTGACATGTAGGTAGGGGTAAAGTGACTATGCCTAAACAGTGACATGTAGGTAGGGGTAAAGTGACTATGCCTAAACAGTGACATGTAGGTAGGGGTAAAGTTACTATGCCTAAACAGTGACATGTAGGTAGGGTTAAAGTTACTATGCCTAAACAGTGACATGTAGGTAGGGGTAAAGTTACTATGCCTAAACAGTGACATGTAGGTAGGGGTAAAGTGACTATGCCTAAACAGTGACATGTAGGTAGGGGTAAAGTGACTATGCCTAAACAGTGACATGTAGGTAGGGGTAAAGTGACTATGCCTAAACAGTGACATGTAGGTAGGGGTAAAGTTACTATGCCTAACCGTGACATGTAGGTAGGGGTAAAGTTACTATGCCTAAACGGTGACATGTAGGTAGAGGTAAAGTTACTATGCCTAAACAGTGACATGTAGGTAGGGGTAAAGTTACTATGCCTAAACAGTGACATGTAGGTAGGTGTAAAGTGACTATGCCTAAACAGTGACATGTAGGTAGGGGTAAAGTGACTATGCCTAAACAGTGACATGTAGGTAGGGGTAAAGTGACTATGCCTAAACAGTGACATGTAGGTAGGGGTAAAGTTACTATGCCTAAACAGTGACATGTAGGTAGGGTTAAAGTTACTATGCCTAAACAGTGACATGTAGGTAGGGGTAAAGTGACTATGCCTAAACGGTGACATGTAGGTAGGGGTAAAGTTACTATGCCTAAACAGTGACATGTAGGTAGGGGTAAAGTTACTATGCCTAAACAGTGACATGTAGGTAGGGTTAAAGTTACTATGCCTAAACAGTGACATGTAGGTAGGGGTAAAGTGACTATGCCTAAACAGTGACATGTAGGTAGGGGTAAAGTTACTATGCCTAAACAGTGACATGTAGGTAGGGTTAAAGTTACTATGCCTAAACAGTGACATGTAGGTAGGGGTAAAGTTACTATGCCTAAACAGTGACATGTAGGTAGGGTTAAAGTTACTATGCCTAAACAGTGACATGTAGGTAGGGGTAAAGTTACTATGCCTAAACAGTGACATGTAGGTAGGGGTAAAGTGACTATGCCTAAACAGTGACATGTAGGTAGGGGTAAAGTGACTATGCCTAAACAGTGACATGTAGGTAGGGGTAAAGTGACTATGCCTAAACAGTGACATGTAGGTAGGGGTAAAGTTACTATGCCTAACCGTGACATGTAGGTAGGGGTAAAGTTACTATGCCTAAACGGTGACATGTAGGTAGGGGTAAAGTTACTATGCCTAAACAGTGACATGTAGGTAGGGGTAAAGTTACTATGCCTAAACAGTGACATGTAGGTAGGGGTAAAGTGACTATGCCTAAACAGTGACATGTAGGTAGGGGTAAAGTGACTATGCCTAAACAGTGACATGTAGGTAGGGTTAAAGTTACTATGCCTAAACAGTGACATGTAGGTAGGGGTAAAGTGACTATGCCTAAACAGTGACATGTAGGTAGGGGTAAAGTTACTATGCCTAAACAGTGACATGTAGGTAGGGGTAAAGTGACTATGCCTAAACAGTGACATGTAGGTAGGGGTAAAGTTACTATGCCTAAACAGTGACATGTAGGTAGAGGTAAAGTTACTATGCCTAAACGGTGACATGTAGGTAGGGGTAAAGTTACTATGCCTAAACAGTGACATGTAGGTAGGGGTAAAGTTACTATGCCTAAACAGTGACATGTAGGTAGGGGTAAAGTGACTATGCCTAAACAGTGACATGTAGGTAGAGGTAAAGTTACTATGCCTAAACAGTGACATGTAGGTAGAGGTAAAGTTACTATGCCTAAACAGTGACATGTAGGTAGGGGTAAAGTTACTATGCCTAAACAGTGACATGTAGGTAGGTGTAAAGTGACTATGCCTAAACAGTGACATGTAGGTAGGGGTAAAGTGACTATGCCTAAACAGTGACATGTAGGTAGGGGTAAAGTGACTATGCCTAAACAGTGACATGTAGGTAGGGGTAAAGTTACTATGCCTAAACAGTGACATGTAGGTAGGGTTAAAGTTACTATGCCTAAACAGTGACATGTAGGTAGGGGTAAAGTTACTATGCCTAAACAGTGACATGTAGGTAGGGGTAAAGTTACTATGCCTAAACGGTGACATGTAGGTAGGGGTAAAGTTACTATGCCTAAACAGTGACATGTAGGTAGGGGTAAAGTGACTATGCCTAAACAGTGACATGTAGGTAGGGGTAAAGTTACTATGCCTAAACAGTGACATGTAGGTAGGGGTAAAGTGACTATGCCTAAACAGTGACATGTAGGTAGGGGTAAAGTTACTATGCCTAAACGGTGACATGTAGGTAGGGGTAAAGTTACTATGCCTAAACAGTGACATGTAGGTAGAGGTAAAGTTACTATGCCTAAACAGTGACATGTAGGTAGGGGTAAAGTGACTATGCCTAAACAGTGACATGTAGGTAGGGGTAAAGTTACTTTGCCTAAACAGTGACATGTAGGTAGGGGTAAAGTTACTATGCCTAAACAGTGACATGTAGGTAGGGGTAAAGTTACTATGCCTAAACAGTGACATGTAGGTAGGGGTAAAGTGACTATGCCTAAACAGTGACATGTAGGTAGGGGTAAAGTGACTATGCCTAAACAGTAACATGTAGGTAGGTGTAAAGTGACTATGCCTAAACAGTGACATGTAGGTAGAGGTAAAGTTACTATGCCTAAACAGTGACATGTAGGTAGGTGTAAAGTGACTATGCCTAAACAGTGACATGTAGGTAGGGGTAAAGTGACTATGCCTAAACAGTGACATGTAGGTAGGGGTAAAGTGACTATGCCTAAACAGTGACATGTAGGTAGAGGTAAAGTTACTATGCCTAAACAGTGACATGTAGGTAGGGTTAAAGTTACTATGCCTAAACAGTGACATGTAGGTAGGGGTAAAGTTACTATGCCTAAACGGTGACATGTAGGTAGGGGTAAAGTTACTATGCCTAAACGGTGACATGTAGGTAGGGGTAAAGTTACTATGCCTAAACAGTGACATGTAGGTAGAGGTAAAGTTACTATGCCTAAACAGTGACATGTAGGTAGGGGTAAAGTTACTATGCCTAAACAGTGACATGTAGGTAGGTGTAAAGTGACTATGCCTAAACAGTGACATGTAGGTAGGGGTAAAGTGACTATGCCTAAACAGTGACATGTAGGTAGGGGTAAAGTGACTATGCCTAAACGGTGACATGTAGGTAGAGGTAAAGTTACTATGCTTAAACAGTGACATGTAGGTAGGGGTAAAGTTACTATGCCTAAACAGTGACATGTAGGTAGGGGTAAAGTTACTATGCCTAAACAGTGACATGTAGGTAGGGGTAAAGTTACTATGCCTAAACAGTGACATGTAGGTAGGGGTAAAGTTACTATGCCTAAACAGTGACATGTAGGTAGGGGTAAAGTTACTATGCCTAAACAGTGACATGTAGGTAGGGGTAAAGTTACTATGCCTAAACAGTGACATGTAGGTAGGGGTAAAGTTACTATGCCTAAACGGTGACATGTAGGTAGGGGTAAAGTTACTATGCCTAAACAGTGACATGTAGGTAGGGGTAAAGTGACTATGCCTAAACAGTGACATGTAGGTAGGGGTAAAGTTACTATGCCTAAACAGTGACATGTAGGTAGGGGTAAAGTTACTATGCCTAAACAGTGACATGTAGGTAGGGGTAAAGTGACTATGCCTAAACAGTGACATGTAGGTAGGGGTAAAGTGACTATGCCTAAACAGTGACATGTAGGTAGGGGTAAAGTGACTATGCCTAAACAGTGACATGTAGGTAGGGGTAAAGTGACTATGCCTAAACAGTGACATGTAGGTAGGGGTAAAGTGACTATGCCTAAACAGTGACATGTAGGTAGAGGTAAAGTTACTATGCCTAAACAGTGACATGTAGGTAGGTGTAAAGTGACTATGCCTAAACAGTGACATGTAGGTAGGGGTAAAGTGACTATGCCTAAACAGTGACATGTAGGTAGGGGTAAAGTGACTATGCCTAAACAGTGACATGTAGGTAGAGGTAAAGTTACTATGCCTAAACAGTGACATGTAGGTAGGGTTAAAGTTACTATGCCTAAACAGTGACATGTAGGTAGGGGTAAAGTTACTATGCCTAAACGGTGACATGTAGGTAGGGGTAAAGTTACTATGCCTAAACGGTGACATGTAGGTAGGGGTAAAGTTACTATGCCTAAACAGTGACATGTAGGTAGAGGTAAAGTTACTATGCCTAAACAGTGACATGTAGGTAGGGGTAAAGTTACTATGCCTAAACAGTGACATGTAGGTAGGTGTAAAGTGACTATGCCTAAACAGTGACATGTAGGTAGGGGTAAAGTGACTATGCCTAAACAGTGACATGTAGGTAGGGGTAAAGTGACTATGCCTAAACGGTGACATGTAGGTAGAGGTAAAGTTACTATGCTTAAACAGTGACATGTAGGTAGGGGTAAAGTTACTATGCCTAAACAGTGACATGTAGGTAGAGGTAAAGTTACTATGCCTAAACAGTGACATGTAGGTAGGGGTAAAGTTACTATGCCTAAACAGTGACATGTAGGTAGGTGTAAAGTGACTATGCCTAAACAGTGACATGTAGGTAGGGGTAAAGTTACTATGCCTAAACAGTGACATGTAGGTAGGGGTAAAGTGACTATGCCTAAACGGTGACATGTAGGTAGGGGTAAAGTTACTATGCCTAAACGGTGACATGTAGGTAGGGGTAAAGTTACTATGCCTAAACAGTGACATGTAGGTAGGGGTAAAGTGACTATGCCTAAACAGTGACATGTAGGTAGAGGTAAAGTTACTATGCCTAAACAGTGACATGTAGGTAGGGTTAAAGTTACTATGCCTAAACAGTGACATGTAGGTAGGGGTAAAGTTACTATGCCTAAACGGTGACATGTAGGTAGGGGTAAAGTGACTATGCCTAAACAGTGACATGTAGGTAGGGGTAAAGTGACTATGCCTAAACAGTGACATGTAGGTAGAGGTAAAGTTACTATGCCTAAACAGTGACATGTAGGTAGGTGTAAAGTGACTATGCCTAAACAGTGACATGTAGGTAGGGGTAAAGTGACTATGCCTAAACAGTGACATGTAGGTAGGGGTAAAGTGACTATGCCTAAACAGTGACATGTAGGTAGAGGTAAAGTTACTATGCCTAAACAGTGACATGTAGGTAGGGTTAAAGTTACTATGCCTAAACAGTGACATGTAGGTAGGGGTAAAGTTACTATGCCTAAACGGTGACATGTAGGTAGGGGTAAAGTTACTATGCCTAAACGGTGACATGTAGGTAGGGGTAAAGTTACTATGCCTAAACAGTGACATGTAGGTAGAGGTAAAGTTACTATGCCTAAACAGTGACATGTAGGTAGGGGTAAAGTTACTATGCCTAAACAGTGACATGTAGGTAGGTGTAAAGTGACTATGCCTAAACAGTGACATGTAGGTAGGGGTAAAGTGACTATGCCTAAACAGTGACATGTAGGTAGGGGTAAAGTGACTATGCCTAAACGGTGACATGTAGGTAGAGGTAAAGTTACTATGCTTAAACAGTGACATGTAGGTAGGGGTAAAGTTACTATGCCTAAACAGTGACATGTAGGTAGAGGTAAAGTTACTATGCCTAAACAGTGACATGTAGGTAGGGGTAAAGTTACTATGCCTAAACAGTGACATGTAGGTAGGTGTAAAGTGACTATGCCTAAACAGTGACATGTAGGTAGGGGTAAAGTTACTATGCCTAAACAGTGACATGTAGGTAGGGGTAAAGTGACTATGCCTAAACGGTGACATGTAGGTAGGGGTAAAGTTACTATGCCTAAACGGTGACATGTAGGTAGGGGTAAAGTTACTATGCCTAAACAGTGACATGTAGGTAGGGGTAAAGTGACTATGCCTAAACAGTGACATGTAGGTAGAGGTAAAGTTACTATGCCTAAACAGTGACATGTAGGTAGGGTTAAAGTTACTATGCCTAAACAGTGACATGTAGGTAGGGGTAAAGTTACTATGCCTAAACGGTGACATGTAGGTAGGGGTAAAGTTACTATGCCTAAACGGTGACATGTAGGTAGGGGTAAAGTTACTATGCCTAAACAGTGACATGTAGGTAGAGGTAAAGTTACTATGCCTAAACAGTGACATGTAGGTAGGGGTAAAGTTACTATGCCTAAACAGTGACATGTAGGTAGGTGTAAAGTGACTATGCCTAAACAGTGACATGTAGGTAGGGGTAAAGTGACTATGCCTAAACAGTGACATGTAGGTAGGGGTAAAGTGACTATGCCTAAACGGTGACATGTAGGTAGAGGTAAAGTTACTATGCTTAAACAGTGACATGTAGGTAGGGGTAAAGTTACTATGCCTAAACAGTGACATGTAGGTAGGGGTAAAGTTACTATGCCTAAACAGTGACATGTAGGTAGGGGTAAAGTTACTATGCCTAAACAGTGACATGTAGGTAGGGGTAAAGTTACTATGCCTAAACAGTGACATGTAGGTAGGGGTAAAGTTACTATGCCTAAACAGTGACATGTAGGTAGGGGTAAAGTTACTATGCCTAAACGGTGACATGTAGGTAGGGGTAAAGTTACTATGCCTAAACAGTGACATGTAGGTAGGGGTAAAGTTACTATGCCTAAACAGTGACATGTAGGTAGGGGTAAAGTTACTATGCCTAAACAGTGACATGTAGGTAGGGGTAAAGTTACTATGCCTAAACAGTGACATGTAGGTAGGGGTAAAGTTACTATGCCTAAACAGTGACATGTAGGTAGGGGTAAAGTTACTATGCCTAAACGGTGACATGTAGGTAGGGGTAAAGTTACTATGCCTAAACAGTGACATGTAGGTAGGGGTAAAGTGACTATGCCTAAACAGTGACATGTAGGTAGGGGTAAAGTTACTATGCCTAAACAGTGACATGTAGGTAGGGGTAAAGTGACTATGCCTAAACAGTGACATGTAGGTAGGGGTAAAGTGACTATGCCTAAACGGTGACATGTAGGTAGAGGTAAAGTTACTATGCTTAAACAGTGACATGTAGGTAGGGGTAAAGTTACTATGCCTAAACAGTGACATGTAGGTAGGGGTAAAGTTACTATGCCTAAACAGTGACATGTAGGTAGGGGTAAAGTTACTATGCCTAAACAGTGACATGTAGGTAGGGGTAAAGTTACTATGCCTAAACAGTGACATGTAGGTAGGGGTAAAGTTACTATGCCTAAACAGTGACATGTAGGTAGGGGTAAAGTTACTATGCCTAAACAGTGACATGTAGGTAGGGGTAAAGTTACTATGCCTAAACGGTGACATGTAGGTAGGGGTAAAGTTACTATGCCTAAACAGTGACATGTAGGTAGGGGTAAAGTGACTATGCCTAAACAGTGACATGTAGGTAGGGGTAAAGTGACTATGCCTAAACAGTGACATGTAGGTAGGGGTAAAGTGACTATGCCTAAACAGTGACATGTAGGTAGGGGTAAAGTGACTATGCCTAAACAGTGACATGTAGGTAGGGGTAAAGTGACTATGCCTAAACAGTGACATGTAGGTAGGGGTAAAGTGACTATGCCTAAACAGTGACATGTAGGTAGGGGTAAAGTGACTATGCCTAAACAGTGACATGTAGGTAGGGGTAAAGTGACTATGCCTAAACAGTGACATGTAGGTAGAGGTAAAGTTACTATGCCTAAACAGTGACATGTAGGTAGGGTTAAAGTTACTATGCCTAAACAGTGACATGTAGGTAGGGGTAAAGTTACTATGCCTAAACGGTGACATGTAGGTAGGGGTAAAGTTACTATGCCTAAACGGTGACATGTAGGTAGGGGTAAAGTTACTATGCCTAAACAGTGACATGTAGGTAGAGGTAAAGTTACTATGCCTAAACAGTGACATGTAGGTAGGGGTAAAGTTACTATGCCTAAACAGTGACATGTAGGTAGGTGTAAAGTGACTATGCCTAAACAGTGACATGTAGGTAGGGGTAAAGTGACTATGCCTAAACAGTGACATGTAGGTAGGGGTAACGTGACTATGCCTAAACGGTGACATGTAGGTAGAGGTAAAGTTACTATGCTTAAACAGTGACATGTAGGTAGGGGTAAAGTTACTATGCCTAAACAGTGACATGTAGGTAGAGGTAAAGTTACTATGCCTAAACAGTGACATGTAGGTAGGGGTAAAGTTACTATGCCTAAACAGTGACATGTAGGTAGGTGTAAAGTGACTATGCCTAAACAGTGACATGTAGGTAGGGGTAAAGTGACTATGCCTAAACAGTGACATGTAGGTAGGGGTAAAGTGACTATGCCTAAACGGTGACATGTAGGTAGGGGTAAAGTTACTATGCCTAAACGGTGACATGTAGGTAGGGGTAAAGTTACTATGCCTAAACAGTGACATGTAGGTAGGGGTAAAGTTACTATGCCTAAACAGTGACATGTAGGTAGGGGTAAAGTTACTATGCCTAAACAGTGACATGTAGGTAGGGGTAAAGTGACTATGCCTAAACAGTGACATGTAGGTAGGGGTAAAGTTACTATGCCTAAACAGTGACATGTAGGTAGGGGTAAAGTTACTATGCCTAAACAGTGACATGTAGGTAGGGGTAAAGTTACTATGCCCAAACAGTGACATGTAGGTAGGGGTAAAGTTACTATGCCTAAACAGTGACATGTAGGTAGGGGTAAAGTTACTATGCCTAAACAGTGACATGTAGGTAGGGGTAAAGTTACTATGCCTAAACAGTGACATGTAGGTAGGGGTAAAGTGACTATGCCTAAACGGTGACATGTAGGTAGGGGTAAAGTTACTATGCCTAAACAGTGACATGTAGGTAGGGGTAAAGTGACTATGCCTAAACAGTGACATGTAGGTAGGGGTAAAGTTACTATGCCTAAACGGTGACATGTAGGTAGGGGTAAAGTTACTATGCCTAAACAGTGACATGTAGGTAGGGGTAAAGTTACTATGCCTAAACGGTGACATGTAGGTAGGGGTAAAGTGACTATGCCTAAACAGTGACATGTAGGTAGGGGTAAAGTTACTATGCCTAAACAGTGACATGTAGGTAGGGGTAAAGTGACTATGCCTAAACGGTGACATGTAGGTAGGGGTAAAGTTACTATGCCTAAACGGTGACATGTAGGTAGGGGTAAAGTTACTATGCCTAAACAGTGACATGTAGGTAGGGGTAAAGTGACTATGCCTAAACAGTGACATGTAGGTAGGGGTAAAGTTACTATGCCTAAACAGTGACATGTAGGTAGAGGTAAAGTGACTATGCCTAAACTTTTGTCCAGCTGGGAAAGGTCAGATATTCTTTTATGGTGATTGCATGGTTGTATGCTCGATTTTATACACCTGTCAGTAACCGGTGTGGCTGAAACAGCTGAATCCACTAATTTGAAAGGGTGTCCACCTACTTTAAGGAGAAGAGACCAGAGCAGCATCCAATACAGTAAGGGGTTGTTTCTCAAATTGCACCCTATTCCCTATATAGTGCACTACCTTTGACCAGGATCCATAGGGCTCTGGCTAAAAGTAGTGCTCGATATAGTGAATAAGGTGCTATTTGGAAAGTGCACCCATGGTGTTGGCTGCTGCTACGGTACCTCAGTCTTTTGTGTGGGAGAGTGAGGTGAGGGAAATCAGAGAGTACACAGGAAATAAGAAGTATTATCTATCTCTGCCGTGAAGATAATAAACTGACTGATTGTTATCTTGGATCAGTGGGTTTCAGCTCTAATCGATATCCTATCATGGAAATGGATACAGACCTTATGATTCGCACAAGCTTACTGCCCTTTTCATTTATTTACTCTACTTAACTGCTGGTTTAGTGAAATCAATTACCTATTCTTACATAATTGATGTGTAATAAGAGGTTGAATCTTAAACTGGGATCTCGTTAATACAGTCATGGAGTAGAGCTCCTTCTCTCACTGCGACCTGTCCTTTCCTCTCCTCTCCTCTTTGGAAACACATCATTAGCCCTGCTGTTTCATTAGCCTGGCTACACATTGATTAGGCTAAAGATAGACAGGTTTTTCTTATCAACTTCTGAGATGAAATGTACATAGAGTCCACTCCATAGCGGATCATCCTCTAGCTATCCTGTTAATACACCTCAATCTTCCTCTTGACAAATGAGCTCCAGTTAGCATCTGTGACTGTGTACACCTCAAGATAATGCCAGTCCTAGTTTTATTCTCTCTAAAGTGTGTTTGAGCACCAGAGGATGAGTATTCCATATAATTGTTTTGTCTGTAGGTCATGTGACACTCCACTGATAAATGTGCATCTGGTGCCTAAATGTAGACTAGGGATTCTGTTTGAGAAGTGCCGTCATACTGAGTGGACTAAGCCGGCTGTGGATTAATGGACTGTGTGCGTGCGTGCTTGTATGTGTGTTCATGTAGCTCATACGATGCGACAGTGTGAAGGCCCAGGAAGCTGACAGCAAGGACTCAACCCCCTTCTCTCCATCCAGCCCACGGGAGAAGTGGCTTCGCAGGAGGACGCCTGTCAAACTGAGGGTGAGGAAACCAGCATGACTTATTAATGGAAGATAAAGGACAGTTCAGTAGGAAGTGTCAATATTAGCCCCACACTGTTGATTCTATGGCTATGTCCGAAATGGCACCCTATTCCCTATATAGTGCACTACTTTTGACCAGGGCTCTGGATAAAAGAAGTGCGCTATATAGAGAATAGAGTCCCATTTGGGGCAGATTTAGGATTACTGTGTGTATTGTAGAAAGAAGCAATTTGTAGTACGTTCAATCGCTTTATGAGGAAATTCCAATAAATATTGAATCATCTTTAGTTTAAACATTTTATAATTGTATCTCAGTCAGTGACAAAGCGATAAGGACGTGTGCGCACACACAGGCACGCATGCACACACACACACACTTATGCACACACTTTTACCATCAGCTTCACACATCTTGTCACGATCGTCGTCAAGGAAATGACTGGACCAAGGTGCTCCACCTCTGGCTCCCCCCACTTTGGTGGCACCTCTGGTGCGGGGACCCTCGTCGCCGACCCCGAACTGGGGATCCTCGCCGCAGGCCCCGGACTGGGGACACTCGTTGCAGGCCCCGGACTGGGGACCCTCGTTCTAGGCCCCGGACTGGGGACCCTCGCTGCAGGCCCCGGACTGGGGACCATCGTTGCAGGCCCCTGACTGGGGACCATCGCTGGAGGCTCCGGACTGGTAACCGTCGCTGCAGGCTCCGGACAGGGGACCGTCGCTGCAGGCTCCAGACAGGGGACCGTCGCTGCAGGCTCAGGACAGGGGACCGTCGCTGCTGGCTCCGGACAGGGGACCGTCGCTGGAGGCTCTGGACCGCGGATCAAAAGAGAGCTGGCACAACCCGTCCTTGCTGGATGGTTACTTTCGCCCGGCAAATACGGGGTGCTAAGCACAGGACGCACTGGGCTGTGCAGACGCACCAGAGACACAGTGCTCAGAGCCGGCACAGGGCCGAAGAGACGCACTGGAGGCCAGGAGCGCTGAGCCGGCACCATCCGTCCTGGCTGGATGCCCACTCGAGCCCGGCCAATGCGAGGAGCTGGAGCACTGGAGACATGGTGCGCATCACCGCATAACACAGTGCCTGACCAGTACCACACTCCCTACCGTGAGCATGGGGAGTTAGCTCCGCCAACCTCTCCGTGTGCCCCTCCAAAAAAAAAAATGTTTTGGAGTGGCCTCCTGGTCTTCCTTGCCAGCCGTGACCTTGTGTAACGCTGGGCCCCTTTACTAGCCGCTTCCGCCTTCCTCGCTGCTTCCACGGCAGGCGATCCTTTCCAGCCAGGATCTCCTCCCACGTCTAGGATCCCCTTCCTTCCAGAATGTCCTCCCATGTCCACTCTGTCTGCTCCTCCCGGCCACGCCGCTTGGTCCGTTTGTGGTGGGTTGTTCTGTCACGATCGTCATCAAGGAAATGACTGGACCAAGGTGCAAAGTGGTAAGCGTACATTCTTTTATTTTAAATGTCGCCAACAAAACTATAAACAATAAAATGAATGTGAAGCTCTGTAAGGCTATACATGCCACTAACAAAGACAACAATCCACAAATGAGAAGGCTGCCTAAGTATGATTCCCAATCAGAGACAACGATAGACAGCTGTCCATGATTGAGAATCATACCCGGCCAAAAACAAAGAACCAGAAAGCATAGACTTTCACACCCGAGTCACACCCTGACCAAACAAGAATAAAGAATAAAAGGATCTCTACGGTCAGGGCGTGACACATCTTTTCACAGCTTTCATAATTTTTGCCTCAACAGCCTTGGTCTGCTATAGATTAACATTAAAGTACACAGACACTAAATGGGCAATTTATTTGCCATTGTTGCTTCTGTGTCTGTGTGTGGGCTGAGACTTGAATGTTGTGTGTTTCATCTTCGATCATTGATGCTAGCACAACAAAATAATTACCTGATGCTCCAGCATAAAAGACAACATGACTACTGCCAGGCTGAAAGGTCAGCCCAGTCTATTTCTGGGACATCAGTATATTCAAAGCAAATAATTCAATAACAATGGGCTTTTGTCCTGTTATATTATGTACTGCGTGGCCCACTGGAACCTATCTACAGTATATTTAAGGAAACTAGACATAGGATTCATTGGACTGTGTCTTACATGCTCTGCTCCAGCCTCCAAGCCTGTGATCTGTCTCTTGTGTAAGTGATAGAGGAGCAACAGCTGGAGGAGGAGCAGCTTGGAGAACTTGACCACTTAAACTTCCGGCGCCGACAGAGATGGCCGCCTCGCTTCGCGTTCCTAGGAAACTATGCAGTATTTTGTCGGGAGGAACTATTGGATATAGGAGCAATGTCAACTCACCAACATTACGACCAGGAATACCACTTTCCCGAAGCGGATCCTCTGTTTGGTCCACCACCCAGGACAATGGATCGGATCCCAGCCGGCGAACCAAAACAACGACGCCGTAAAAGGGGCAGACGAAGCCGTCTTCTGGTCAGGCACCGGAGACAGGCACATCACACACCGCTCCCGAGCATACTACTCGCCAATGTGCAGTCTCTTGACAACAAGATAGATGAAATCCGAGCAAGGGTAGCATTCCAGAGAGACATAAGAGACTGTAACGTTCTTTGCTTCACGGAAACATGGCTCACTCGAGATATGCTATTGGAGTCGGTACAGCCAGCTGGTTTCTTCACGCATCGCGCCGACAGAAACAAGCATCTTTCTGGTAAGAAGGGCGGGTGGGTATGCCTTATGATTAACGAGACGTGGTGTGATCATAACAACATACAGGAACTCAAGTCCTTCTGTTCACCTAACTTAGAATTACTCACAATCAAATGCCGACCGCATAATCTACCAAGAGAATACGCTTCAATTATAATCACAGCTGCATATATTCCCCCACAAGCAGACACATCAATGGCCCTGAATGAACTTCATTTGACTCTATGTAAACTGGAAACCATATATCCCGAGGCAGCATTCATTGTAGCTGGGGATTTTAACAAGGCTAATCTGAAAACAAGACTCCCTAAATTCAATCAGCATATCGATTGTGCAACCAGGGCTGGTAAAACACTGGATCATTGTTATTCTAACTTCTGCGACGCATATAATGCCCTCCCCCGCTCTCCTTTTGGAAAAGCTGACCACGACTCCATTTTGTTGCTTCCAGCCTATAGACAGAAACTAAAACAGTAAGCTCCCGCGCTCAGGTCTGTTCAACGCTGGTCTGACCAATCTGATTCCACGCTTCAAGATTGCTTCGTTCATGTGGACTGGGATATGTTCCGCATTACGTCAAAGAACAACATTGACGAATACGCTGATTCGGTGAGCGAGTTTATTAGCAAGTGCATCGGTGATGTTGTACCCACAGCGTTTATTAAAACATTCCCCAACCAGAAACCGTGGATTGATGGCAGCATTCGCGCAAAACTGAAAGCGCGAACCACTGCTTTTAATCATGGCAAGGTGACCGGAAACATGACCGAATACAAACAGTGTAGGTATTCCCTCCACAAGGCAATCAAACATCCTAAGAGTCAGTATAGAGACAAAGTAGAGTCGCAATACAACAGCTCAGACACGAGAGGTATGTGGCAGGGTCTACAGTCAATCACGGATTACAAATAGAAAACCAGCCTCGTCGCGGACCAGGATGTCTTGCTCCCAGACAGACTAAACAACTTCTTTGCTCGCTTT
This sequence comes from Oncorhynchus masou masou, assembly GCF_036934945.1. Taxonomy (NCBI): domain Eukaryota; kingdom Metazoa; phylum Chordata; class Actinopteri; order Salmoniformes; family Salmonidae; genus Oncorhynchus; species Oncorhynchus masou. The sequence goes on from NC_088220.1 coordinate 63,859,796, forward strand.
GAGGACAATACAGTGCCACTGACACGGCCCGCTACCAAAACCTGCGGACTCTCCTTCACTGCAGCCGACGTGAGTAAAACACTTAAACGTGTTAACCCTCGCAAGGCTGCAGGCCCAGACTGCATCCCGAGCCGCGTCCTCAGAGCATGCGCAGACCAGCTGGCTGGTGTGTTTACGGACATATTCAATCAATCCTTATCCCAGTCTGCTGTTCCCACATACTTCAAGAGGGCCACCATTGTTCCTGTTCCTAAGAAAGCTAAGGTAACTGAGCTAAACAACTACCGCCCCGTAGCACTCACTGATGTGCTTTGAGAGACTAGTCAAGGACCATATAACCTCCACCCTACCTGACACCCTAGACCCACTCCAATTTGCTTACCGCCCCAATAGGTCCACAGACGATGCAATCGCAACCACACTGCACACTGCCCTAACCCATCTGGACAAGAAGAATACCTATGTGAGAATGCTGTTCATCGACTACAGCTCAGCATCTAACACCATAGTACCCTCCAAACTTGTCATCAAGCTCGAGACCCTGGGCCCTGTGCAACTGGGTACTGGACTTCCTGACGGCCCACCCCCAGGTGGTGAGGGTAGGTAACAGCATCTCCACCCAGTTGATCTTCAACACTGGGGCCCCACAAGGGTGTGCTCTGAGCTCCCTGTTCACTCACGACTGCATTGCCATGCACTCCTCCAACTCAATCATCAAGTTTGCAGAAGACACTAAAGTGGTAGGCTTGATTACCAACAACGACGGGACGGCCTACAGGGAGGAGGTGAGGACCCTCGGAGTGTGGTGTCAGGAAAATAACCTCACACTCAACGTCAACAAAACAAAGGAGATGATCGTGGACTTCAGGAAACAGCAGAGGGAGCACCCCCCTATCCACATCGACGGGACAGTAGTGGAGAGGGTAGTAAGTTTTAAGTTCCTCGGCATACACAACGCGGACAAACTGAATTGGTCCACCCACGCAGACAGCGTGGTGAAGAAGGCGCAGCCTCTTCAACCTCAGGAGGCTGAAGAAAATCGGCTTGTCACCAAAAGCACTCACAAACTTTTACAGATGCACAATCGAGAGCATCCTGTCGGGCTGTATCACCGCCTGGTACAGCAACTGCTCCGCCCACAACCGTAAGGCTTTCCATAGGGTAGTGAGGTCTGCACAACACATCCCCGGGGGCAAACTACCTGCCCTCCAGGTCACCTACACCACCCAATGTCACAGGAAGGCCATAACGATCATCGAGGACAACAACCACCTGTTCACCCCGTTATCATCCAGAAGGCGAGGTCAGTACAGGTGCATCAAAGCAGGGACCGAGAGACTGAAAAATAGCTTCTATCTCAAGGCCATCAGACTGGTAAACAGCCAACACTAACATTGAGTGGCTGCTGCCAACATACTGACTCAAATCTAGCCACTTTAATAATGTAAAAATTGATGTAAAAATGTATCACTAGCCACTTTAAACAATGCCACTTCAAATAATGTTTACATACCCTACATTACTCATCTCATATGTGTATACTGTACTTTATACCATCTACTGCATCTTGCCATCTTGATGTAATACATGTATCACTAGCCACTCTAAACAATGCCACTTTTATATGTTTACATACCCTATATTACTCATCTCATATGTACTGTACATACTGTACTCGATACCATCTACTGCATCTTGCCTATGCCATTCTGTACCATCACTCATTCATATATTTTTATGTACATATTCTTTCATTCCTTTACACTGTGTGTATAAGGTAGTTGTTTTGAAATTGTTAGGTTTGATTATTCGTTGGTTATTACTGCATTGTCGGAACTATAAGCAGAAGCATTTCGCTACTCTTGCATTAACATCTGCTAACTATGTGTATGTGACAATCATTTTGATATGATTTGATTTGGGATTTGAATATGATATCTGTTATAGCCGTATTGTTATACAGTCTCCTGGTGTCCTGTATAGACTTCATCTGGGCACTGCCAGCTCATCCAGGGAATAGTGATACCATTCAGAGGGCCCTACCTGGCATCAGTGACGCTGTGACTTCAGTTCACTATCCTAGTAAGGGGCTCTTTGTCTCTGATGGAGTGGGGCCACCGCTGTAAGACAGGGGTCTGCCTCTCCTCTCCATTTCCTCCTCTCAGTGTGTGTCTGAGGGCAAGGTGAACTCACCACTCACCCGGTGTGATAGCGATATGTTCTGCTATTTTCTCATGAGACAGGCATTCATGCAGAGCGATTCAGCAGTGACCTGTAGTAGAGACATGTGGCCACTGTCCAGGTATTAGAATCAATCTTGCCTTTCAGCCTATTCACAGACAGTGCTGCAGGCATGCCAGTGTGTGTGTGTGTGTGTGTGTGTGTGTGTGTGTGTGTGTGTGTGTGTGTGTGTGTGTGTCATGCTGAGATGCCACAGCTTCAGCATGGCTCAGTACTGGCAAAGATTAATTATTGACAAACTTAATCAAAATGCAAATTGTGTTGTGTCTGGAAATGTTTAATTGCTTCATTAGATGACATTAGCTGGGGTCCCACTATTCATGATACAGGGACTACTGTTTTTCCTTTAGATTTTGTAACCAAACAGTCAATTTGGGGTGGCAGGGTAGCCTAGTGGTTAGAGTGTTGGACTAGTTACCAGAAGGTTGCAAGTTCAAATCCCCAAGCTGACAAGGTACAAAACTGTCGTTCTGCCCCTGAACAGGCAGTTAACCCACTGTTCCTGTCATTGAAAATAAGAATTTGTTCTTAACTGACTTGCCTAGTTAAATAAATAAATTGCAGGAATTCCAATCACTGTCCTTGGTGCTGTCTCCACTAATTGTTTACCATTCACGTGGTAAAGTCAGTAACAGGCCATATAATTGGCGATGGGAGGCTTATCTTATTATAACATTTGGGCAATGTCCAATTGTCCATGGCTCGAACATGTGAATGCAACGTGTGTAGTCGAATATTTCCATGTTGAAGCCAATAAAAACCAACTAGATAGGCTACATGTTTGTTATAACGAGGTTGTATTGTAGGGTTACTGTATGTTATAACTAGGTCTATTGTAGGGTTACTGTATGTTATAACTAGGTCTATTGTAGGGTTACTGTATGTTATAACTAGGTCTATTGTAGGGTTACTGTATGTTATAACTAGATCTATTGTAGGGTTACTGTATGTTATAACTAGGTCTATTGTAGGGTTACTGTATGTTATAACTAGGTCTATTGTAGGGTTACTGTATGTTATAACTAGATCTATTGTAGGGTTACTGTATGTTATAACTAGATCTATTGTAGGGTTACTGTATGTTATAACTAGGTCTATTGTAGGGTTACTGTATGTTATAACTAGGTTTATTGTAGGGTTACTGTATGTTATAACTAGGTCTATTGTAGGGTTACTGTATGTTATAACTAGGTCTATTGTAGGGTTACTGTATGTTTGTTATAACTTCGTCTATTGTAGGGTTACTGTATGTTATAACTAGATCTATTGTAGGGTTACTGTATGTTATAACTAGGTTTGTTGTAGGGTTACTGTATGTTATAACTAGGTCTATTGTAGGGTTACTGTATGTTATAACTAGGTCTATTGTAAGGTTACTGTATGTTATAACTAGGTCTATTGTAGGGTTTCTGTATGTTTGTTATAACTAGGTCTATTGTAGGGTTACTGTATGTTTGTTATAACTAGGTCTATTGTAGGGTTACTGTATGTTATAACTAGGTCTATTGTAAGGTTACTGTATGTTATAACTAGGTCTATTGTAGGGTTACTGTATGTTTGTTATAACTAGGTCTATTGTAGGGTTACTGTATGTTTGTTATAACTAGGTCTATTATAGGGTTACTGTGTAGTGTTTAATAAACCATCTTCAATGGATAAGACAAGCATCCATGCCTCCTGCCCGAAGAGCCCTTTAGGCCCATGTGTGCACACATTGCCTTTTATGCCCATAATACGAGAGATGCGATGTGTGATTTCACGCTTATGAGCCAATCCTACACTGAACAAAAATAGAAACACAACATGTAACGTGTTGGTCCCATGTTTCTTATCCAGAAATGTTCCATATCCACAGAAAGCATATTTTGCTCAAATGTTGTGCACAAATGTCTTTACATCCCTGTTAGTGAACTATTCTCTTTGCCAAGATAATCCATCCTCCTGACAGGTGTGGAATATAAAGAAGCTGATTATACAGCATGGTCATTCCACAGGTGCACCAACACAATGGCACAGAGGTCTTACATTTTGAGGAAGTGTGCAATTTGCATGCTGACTGCAGGAATGTTCACCAGAGCTGTTCCCAGATAATGAAATATTAATTTCTCTGCCATAAACTGCCTCCAACGTCATTTTAGAGAATTTGGCATTATGTCCAACCGGCCTCACAATGGGTTTTGGCAATTTGAATGCACAGAGATAACGTGACGAGTTCATGAAGCCCATTTTTTTAGAGGTATTTGTGACCAACAGTCCCAGTCATGTGAAATCCATAAATTAGGCCTTAATTTATTTATTTATTTTGACTGATTTCCTGATATGAGCTGTAACTCAATAAAACCTTCAAAATTGTTGCATGTTGCGTTTATATTTTTGTTTAGCATATTTAGAAATAGTGTTGTTGTTTTAAAATACAGATGGATTGTTTTCCATTTAATTAGATCAGAAACCAAGCTTACTAGAAAGATTCACCATCCATAGATTTAGGTTGAGAAAACCTACGTGCTTCGAATGCAATGCAATTTTGTCTGCTATTTCTGAAGCAGATGGTTTTGTGATGTTTATAAAACATTACATTTGGGAGCAGTATAACAGCATTCTCTTTATATTGGATCTTTATCCAGCTCCTGTGAAACGTTTGGATGTGTGTCAAACCCTCCATAGTCTAAGTTGCATTGACTGTATAATATGCCCACGGGGAGGAATCATGGTCCCTGTAACTGTATTTAGACAGCCTATTTTAAACAACTTGTTGTTTCATTTTTTAGTAGAATGATATGCTTTTTAGGCCTTATCAATAGCCTAGTGAATTTAATCTTGCTTATTGACTATGTTTGACACTGTGAATGCTATAACTGATGTCTAACAATGTAGTTCCATTTTAAAGAAATGCAATGAGAACATTGTGGACTGCAAACATTTCAATATATGTAACGAATATGGAGCTGGCTATTTATCCCACTAGGTTATAGCGGACTAACACTTGAATTGGAGTTGATGAAAACACAATACGTAAATAAACAACTTGAAGCAACCACATATTTAGCCATTGAGCATGTTCTGATTAGCCAGTGAGGCGTCAACCCTCGACACACACACCTTGTTTATTCATCAAAACCCAGCACTTTCGCCCCACCGCCAGCTACTGCTCCCATAATTCCAGTTGTGAAAATATTAAAAATATTTCTGACACACACCCGCACCTATAGTGCTTACAACCCTTAGAAATTACCCTCTAAGTGTTCCTGAAAGTTTCCTTCAGTCAAACCTGTCCCCAATTATTCTATCTCCAACCACCTGTGGTTGTTAGGACTGAGGTAATGCAGCATGGCGTTACTGTAACAGAGCCAGGGAACTACATCTGTAAACTCCTCTGCTTTCATTTGTCATTAATATCCCACCAGCTCAGCAATGAAGTGGGTTTGTGTCCCAAATGGAACGCTATTCCCTATGTTGTGCACTACTTTTGACTATAGCCATATGGGCCCTTGTCAAAAGTAGTGTGCACTACATATTGAATAGGGTGCCGTGTGGAGTTAGAGGACTTCTCCTTAGCTCAGCTCATTTAGGGTTATTCACCCTGCTCTTTGAAATGAGATGTAGTGAAGGGGAACCAGAACCACACTGCTACTGTAGCCAGGCTTCATGGAGATTTGACACCCTCTTTTGGTAAGGTCCTGTAGTGCACACTTCTGAGACTCTTTCACCACACGTTTCAAATGTGATGCATCAAAACAGAGATAAATTGTAAAATAGTGCTATTTTTCATCCTTCTTTTGACATCCCATTTCCTCCTGCCGATGTAAACACTACGTCTGAGGAGGAGTCATGCAGAAAGTAATGAAAGACAAATACGAAGTCCCAAATGGCACTTTATTCCCTTTATAGTGCACTACATATGACCAGGGATCATAGGTCTCTGGTCAAAAGTAGTGCACTATATACGTAATACACTCTTAGAAAAGAGCGTTCCAAAAGGGTTCTTCGGCTGTCCCCATAGGGTAAACCTTTTTGGTTCCAGGTACGACCCTTTTTGGTTCCAGGTAGAAACCTTTTCGGTTCAATGTAGAACAGTCTGTGGAAAGGTTCTACATGGAACCCAAAAGGGTTCTATCTGGAACCAAAAATTATTCTTCAAAGGGTTCTACTTGTAGGTTCTAGATAGCACCTTTTTTTCTAAGAGTGTAGGGTGCCATTTGGAATGCACAAAAACTAAAGAGAAGTGACAGTAAATCTCTTCTCCTCATGCAGAATGTGACTGGCAACCACAGGGTGAATGATATCATCGCCACAGAGGAGGGACCACAGACGCTGGTTGGTCGGTTCATGTACGGCCCACTGGACATGGTGACTCTGACTGGAGAGAAGGTGACGACACAACACAAGACACTGCATCTCAGTGCAAGAGCCTCACTGCAGTACCTGGTTCAAATCTAGGCTGCATCACATCCGGCCGTGATTGGGAGTCCCATAGGGCGGCGCACAATTGGCCCAGCGTCGCCTGGGTTTGGCCGGGGTAGGCCGTCATTGTAAATAAGAATTTGTTCTTAACTGACTTGCCTAGTTAAATAAAGGTTAAATAAAATTTTAAGAAATTTGCAAACACTATTTGCCCTATTTAAAACACTAGAGTTGCAATACTTTTAAAAGTGTCTGCATTTCAATAAAGTGAAATGTATACTTCTCTTATGGTGGTCTGACAAAGGAATTTGCTTTGACAGAGATCAACACTAAAGTTTATTGAAGGAAATTCAATTGCGGCCCTGAACCGTACGTATCATATCATCTTATCATGAATCTATCTTGTCCTCTCCCAGGTGGACATTCTCCTAATGACCCAGCCCCAGTCCGGCCGCTGGGTCCACTTTGACACAGAGGTGACCACCAGTAGTGGCAGAGTGGTCTACACCATCCCCAAGAGCAAGAAGCTGGCCACCGGGGTCTACCCTATCAAAATGATGGTCAAGTAAGCAACAACTCCTTTTTATTCCTTATTGAGATGCAACCACAGCATGTTTGTTATAGTATGTTAGAGGTTTATCAGTAATGAAATGGATGCGGGTTGGGACGAGTTCCCATGAAAGTGGAGGAATACTGAATTGAATTACGGCCCATATCAGTGATGGAGGTAAAGTACTGTGAAGCTCTAACAGTGTACTCACAGATTGTTGAATAACAAGGAGCCCCAGAGGTGCCTACAGTAGCAATCATCCTCCCCCTCTCTTTACCTCCTACCCAGGGGAGATCAGACGAGTGCAGAGGCCTACCTGACGGTGCTGCCCAGGGGGATGGAGTGCGTGGTGTTCAGCATCGATGGCTCCTTCGCTGCTAGCGTCTCCATCATGGGCAGCGACCCTAAAGTCCGCCCCGGAGCAGTGGACGTCGTCAGGTAACTCATGCGTGCGAGTGTTTGTATGTTTGTGAATGTGCCTTCCAGCTTTTGTTTGATTAAGGAGCAGTTCAAGCAGAGAGAAATTATTAATGGAATGTAAATGATAACTCAATTTCAATGCCTACAAGTCATCTGTTCAGCTCAGAATATGATCTTAGTATTTTGTCACATTAAAGGGAGTTTGAAGGAAGTTGTTAACTAGTGTTACTGCAAATGGTAACTAGAATTTTGTTACTTGAGAGCTTTATTCTAAAATGGATGAGAAACCAAAAAGATCCTCATCAATCTACACACAATACCCCATATACTGACAAAGTGAAAACAGGTTTTTAGATTATTTTGCAAATGTATAAAATCTAAAAAAACAGAAATACCTTTTTTACATATGTATTCAGAATCTGTGCTATAAGACTTGAAATTGAGCTCAGGTGCATCCTGTTTCCATTGATCATCCTTGAGATGTTTCTTCAACTTGATTGGAGTCCTCCTGTGGTAAATTTAGTTGATTCAATGTGATTTGTAAAGGCACACACCTGTCTATATAAGGTCCCAGAATGTTTTGGTAAATATGAAATGTGAAGTTAGTTGTCTAAAATTGGATCTGAGTAAAATCCAGACCTTGCCTTGTAACTAGTTACGCCCAGAGGATTGCCCTAAAGGGGGTTATGCCCACTTCTGACACGAGGGTATAAAACGTGTGAGTAAAGAATTTACAGATGAGACTACGTGACCCAAGCTGCAGCCAAGGTCTAAAAAGTCAACAAACCCAGAACGCAACACAAGTTTGAAGACAAAGAAATATTTTTCTACCCAAGCTACAGATAAGTAGCTGTGTCTAAGCGGGTGAATTCAAGCCGGACCCCCTAGCATCCAATCCCAGCGAATCGTGGTATCGAAACGGTTTTATTCCTATGCTGTGAGGTCTGAGCTACAGAGCTGTCTGTCCTCAGAAGACCCCTTCCAGAGAAAGGGGTGAGGGAACAGTAAAGAATCCTCGGAGATCTTCCCCACGTAATTACATCATTATATTCTGACCCATAAGAGCGGCAGTTTGGGGCAAGGCTAGGGTTAGAATAGCATAGCTGACAAATTCACCCAAATGTATATTTCTCTCGTGTACTTTATTTTTCCTCTCTCTCCAACACCTAGAAATAAAACACACAGAACAAAACATAGAATGCCCACCCCAACTCATGCCCTGACCAAACTAAAATAGATACATAAAAAAGGAACTAAGGTCAGGACGTGACACTCAGACCATGAGAAACAAGATTCTCTGGTCTGATGAAACCAAGATTGAACTCTTTGACCTGAATGTCAAGCATCACTTCTGGAGGAAACCTGGCACCATCCCTACGGTGAAGCATGGTGGTGGCAGCATCATGCCGTGGGGATGTTATAGCGGTAGAGACTGGGAGACTAGTCAGGATCGAGGCAAAGATGAATGACTCCTGTGGCGGGCCGGGTGCAGTGCGCGCTAACCAAGGTTGCCAGGTGCACGGTGTTTCCTCCAACACATTGGTGCGGCTGGCTTCCGGGTTGGATGCGTGCTGTGTTAAGAAGCAGTGCGGCTTGGTTGGGTTGTGTATCGGAAAACGCATGACTTTCAACCTTCGTCTCTCCCGAGCCCATACGGGAGTTGTAGCGATGAGACAGGATAGTAGCTACTAAAACAATTGGATACCACGAAATTGGGGAGAAAAAGGGGTAAAATTTAAAAAACAATTATTAGCTTTGTCATTATGGGGTGTGTTGCTTGATAACGGAAAAAATAATTTATTCAATTTTAGAATAAGGCTGTAAAAAGTAAAGGGGTCTGAATACTTTCCGAATGCACTGTACCTTTAACTTCCTTCATACTGGACATAAGAAATAATTATCTTTGTGTCCAGACACTGGCAGGACCTGGGCTATCTTATCATCTACATCACAGGGAGGCCAGACATGCAGAAGCAGCGCGTGGTGTCATGGCTGTCCCAACACAACTTCCCCCAGGGCATGATCTTCTTCTCTGAGGGCCTGGTCCACGACCCACTGAGACAGAAAACCATCTTCCTCAGGAACCTAGTGCAGGAGGTATATTACATACATGATACAGTGGATATATCTCAACTCCTTGTCTTTGTGTATATCTTCCTCTTTTTCTTTCTCTTTTTCTTTTTCTCACCCCGTCTATATATATCTCATTCTCTTTTTTCTCTCCCTTTCTTTCTCTCTCTCTCTCTCTCTCTCTCCCTCTTCCTCTATTTCTCACGCGCACTTCCTTGGTTCTCACATTAACATTGACTGTGGGCCTCCATCCCTCTCTGTCTATCTCCCTTCCTCTTTCTTTCTTTCTTTCTTTCTTTCTTTCTTTCTTTCTTTCTTTCTTTCTTTCTTTCTGTCTCTCTCTCTCGCTCTGTTCTCTCTCTCTCTGCCAGTGTCACATTAAGATCAACTCAGCCTATGGCTCCATGAAGGACATCTCCGTGTACAACATGCTGGGTCTGAGTCCTTCACAAATTTATATTGTGGGCAGGCCTTCCAAGAAGTACCAGAATCAATGCCAGGTAGACATCAGGGGACTGTACACTCCTCTTCTACTTTTCTTTAACCATCAAGCTAATGGCATTGACTCACTAATAGCTATCGATTGTGTTTTGATGTATCTATTCCGGTCTGTCTGTGGCTTTTGTTCTTTCCTGTCACTCTCCATCTCTCTCTACCTGTTTAGTGTTCTATTCTTTATCTAACATGGCCAATCTCACTAACTCTCGTTCTCTCTCTCTCTCTCTGTCTGTCTTTCCCATAGTTCCTAAGTGATGGCTATGCAGTGCACCTCTCCTCACTGCAGTTTGGCCACCGGACCAGACCCAAGAAGACCTCCTCGGTCCGCATGGTCCTGAGGAAAGGCTCCTTCGGCCTCTCTGCCAAACCTGACTTCCTGTGTAAACGCACCCACCTGAGGAGAACCATGTCTGTCCAGCACCCTGACCCTCCCTGCACCCCCAACCCTAAGCCTGAGCGGGCCCAGAGCCAACCAGAGTCTGATCAGGATCCCGGGGGAGGAGGAGGGGGCGGCGGCCATGGTGTCTGGGGGCGGGCCTCCATACACCGTGGAGATGCCACACCCTGACAGACAGAGAGTAATGGAGGGAAGATGGACAAGGAGGAGGACAAGGGTCTCGTTGTCCAGGGCCAAGGTGAGAACTCACACTTAAAGGGTTTAAATTGCCCTATATTATACTCCTACAACTATATGATCATACTGTCTCTCTATAATAGCAAAAAACTAAAAAACAACCCCCCAGAACGTATTTCTGAGTTGTTGTACTTGAGGCTGTGAAAATATATTGTCTCTCTTCCATTGTGTAATGGAAGAGTAATTAACTTTACTGCAGCATAGTAGCAATTATGTCATGTGAATAAATGATTAATTCTGAATAATTTAGACATTCACCTTTGGTTCTTCAGCATTGTGTCCTAAGCCTTTGAGAACACAAGGCTTTGTAACGCTTTCACTCCAACACAGATTGATTTGCTTTGCTCATATTGTACTCTGGTGCAGTCAATAAATGTTCACCTTGATTTTGTTATGTTTTGTGGCGCGAGGGTCATCACAGCTGAAGTAGGTGCTGCAGGCATTATGATTTATACAGCTAAACAGAATAATAACAGCTTTACTGTCTGAGAGGAGGAGAGAGGGGGCAGAGAGGGAGAGGAAGAGAAGAGAGAGGGAGAGAGAGACTGAGAAATTGAAACATGGAGAGAGAGGCTGCAGTCAGAAAGATGGAGAGAGATGAAAGAGAGAGAGGGATGGAGAAAGAAAGCGAAAAGGAAGAAATCGAATGGGGAGACCAGACAGAGAGAGCAGAGATCAGTCTGTATTCTCTCTCATAAATATTCATGAAGGAACCTGCGGTAGCTGTGCTATTATTAGGAACAGCTCCTTTATTTTCAACGCTCACTGCCTCCTATTCTCCCATTTTACGGAGCCGCATAGAGGGCCTGATGAGCTACAACTGGAGTGTCCAATCAAGCACGAAATCCACTCATTTCTAGATTTGGGAATAGTGTTTCTGCAATTACGGAGATTGGAGTGTGGGTGCTGTCACTTCAGTGCGCCTGTAGGAACTAATCTAGTTGGCTTTTGTTGGTAATGATAATACACAGGTGTATAGGATAATTCACTGTTCACTTATACAGCTGTCGTCGGGAGTTTTAATACTTAGGTTGGAGTCATTAAAACTCATTTTTCAAACACTCCACAAATTTCTTGTTAACAAACTATAGTTTTGGCAAGTCGGTGAGGACATCTACTTTGTGCATGACACAAGTAATTTTACCAACAATTGTTTACAAACAGATTATTTCACTTATAATTCACTGTATCACAATTCCAGTGGATCAGAAGATTACATACACTAAGTGTACTGTGCCTTTAAACAGCTTGGAAAATTCCAGAAAAGTATGTCATGGCTTTAGAAGCTTCTGATAGGCTAATCGACATCATTTGAGTCATTTGGAGGTGTACTTGTGGATGTATTTCAAGGCCTACCTTCAAACTCAGTGCCTCTTTGCTTGACATCATGGGAAAATTAAAAGAAATCAGCCAAAACCACAGAAATAAAATTGTAGACCTCCACAAGTCTGGTTCATCCTTGGGAGCAATTTCCAAATGCCTGAAGGTACCTCGTTCATATATACAAACGACAGTACGCAAGTATAAACACTATGGGACCACGCAGCCGTCATACCGCTCAGGAAGGAGACGCCGTCTGTCTCCTAGAGATGAATGTACTTTGGTGCGAAAAGTGCAAATCAATCCCAGAACAGCAGAGGACCTTGTGAAGATGCTGGAGGAAACAGGTACAAAAGTATCTGTATCCACAGTAAAATGAGTCCTATATCGATATAACCTGAAAGGCAGCTCAGCAAGAAGCCACTGCTCCAAAACTGCCATAAAAAAGACAGACTACGGTTTTGAACTGCACATGGGGACAAAGATCGTTGAAGAAATGTCCTCTGGTCTGATGAAACAAAAATATAACTGTTTGGCCATAATGACCATTGTCATGTTTGGAAGAAAATGGGGGATGCTTGCAAGCCGAAGAACACCATCCCAACCGTGAAGCACGGGGGTGGCAGCATCATGTTGTTTTGCTGCACGAGGGACTGGTGCACTTCACAAAATAGATAGCATCATGAGGTAAGAAAATTACGTGGATATATTGAAGCAACATCTCAAGACATCAGTCAGGAAGTTAAAGCTTGGTCGCAAATGGGTCTTCCAAATGGACAATGACCCCAAGCATACTTCCAAAGTTGTGGCAAAATGACTTAAGGACAACTTAGTCAAGTTAGTGGAGTGGCCATCACAACGCCCTGACCTCAATCCCATAGAAAATTTGTGGGCAGAACTGAAAAAGCGTGTGGAGGCAAGGAGGCCTACAAACCTGACTCAGTTACACCAGCTCTGTCAGGAGGAATGGGCCAAAATTCACCCAAATTATTATGGGAAACATGTGGAAGGCTACCTGAAACGTTTGATCCAAGTTAAACAATTTAAAGGCAATGCTACCAAATACTAATTGAGTGTATGTAAACTTCTGATCCATTGGGAATGTGATGAAAGAAATAAAAGCTGAAATAAATAATTCTCTACTATTATTCTGACATTTCACATTCTTAAAATAAAGTGATGATCCAAACTGACCTAAGACGGGGAATTTTTACTAGGATTTAATGTCAGGAATTGTGAAAAACTGAGTTGAAATGTATTTGGCTAAGGTATATGTAAACTTCCGACTTCAACTCTATATGGCTTTGGGCTTTGATTGGAATAGGAACTACTAAACTAAACAAATCTTTCTTTCTTTTCAGTGTTGTCACCTATATTGGATCTTCTGCTGGTATCAGTTGTGTTAACCTACTGCTTGGCTGCTTGGCCCTCTACACATCTTCAACAGCTTCTCCATTCCCAGGACTCATGTCTAATATTCCTCAAGCTTTCACCTAATGCTTGAAACAGCCATGCATTCATCCTAATGCGGCCTCTCAAGCTCAAATTATGTCCAAGTTTTTTCAGTGGCAGTGCTATTGAAACAGTATGTTGTTTTTTGTCAAGCAAAGAGAGAGACACTTTGGTCATTTGTATCATGGTGCAGAAACACTTGCTGCAGAACAGGAGATCAACACACAGACGCCACCACAGTCAAATGCTAGAAGACTCCCTCTCGTCCCCCACTGGGAATAGCAACAGAGGAGATCCTGTTTAAACCTATGGAGCAATGTTCTAGCCCAAGCAATATACCATCAGGAGATGTTCCAGACAGTGTGTTCATTGACCTGTTGTGTTGACAGGTGGCAGAGCTACACTAACAGACTCCTGCAATTATCCTTTATATACATAGGACAGACACCTTGTCCCTCTCTATGGTCTGTGTCCCCAGGAGTGCTGTGGGCCTCTGGCTGCTTCACACTGTGGACATTAACCTTATGTTCCTCAGCCCGGCTGACCTGACCTAACCCCACTCCAGCCTCAGCCCTATAACCATCCATCCATCTCTCCCTCTCTCATTCAGTTAGTCAGTGAGGCAGAACACGGCTTCAGACAGCAGCCTGATAGGGGGTCCATGGCCACTGAACCGACGACAGAGTGGACAGCCGAAAGCTGCTCTGTCTTGCACTATCCAAGTACTACAGTATACCGCGGTGCTTGGTGTTCTGTAGGTCTGAATCCTAAAGGAATGTGTTGTATCTCAGCACACTCGCTGCAGGCTATGACAATGCCTGTGGAATGCTGTTACTCCTGGTGGCTCAGATTCAATAGTGGGATTTGCTGTTGTTGTGATCTTATATCTGACTGCAGATGTGGAACTACATGTTTTACTCCTCTGTCAGGATCCTGGGCATGTATGGATGGACTGAGTATGATGTGCTTTGTAAAGCTGTTTGAGGGAATGGTCGTACTGATTTGACCAAAATTCTTTACAGGGTTGTGATGAGATAGACTCAGACATCAGAGTAGTCATGACGACCTCACATGAGGAATGATGAAACAACTGATTGAATATTGTTATTGTTAGAAGTCTAAAACGTGGAACTGACGCTGAGAAGTGAATATGTTCTATGAACGCTATATCTTTCAATAGATCCTAACTTCCTGTCGGGTGAAATAACATCATTCAGAATGTTCTAGCTTCCATCCATTTTAGGAAAGCTACATCTTGAACTGTAAGGGTCGTCGTTGGGACTAATGAAGGGGTGTGTCTATTGATATGAGATACCATGTCATCATATCTACTGTACTATGGTGGGTTAGGAAAAGATCTGACCACTCTGTGCAACTCACATATTTTTCTATAATGAAAACTGTGTACAGAAATATTTTAAAAGTGTGTTTTTTTAACATGGTTGTTTAACGTGACCGATAGTTACTTTTGCCTTAAATTGTATTTTGTTGTTGTGTGGAATTATGAAAATTACATTATTATCCTAATTGCTTGACCAAAGTAGGAGTTTGACATTCATGAGAAAGTGTGTTGTATCGACTTGATATTTTGTCTTGTATACATTTGAAGTATATTCTGAAAGGGAGTCATGCGTCATGCATGCACTGTGAGTGTGTGTTATTGTGTGTGTGTACGTTTCTGTATATTCAAGTATTAAGTATTTATGGTGTAAATACCTGTAGCTCCAATATGCTCCTGAGCACGACAAGTAAAGACCATGTATTCTGGAGGGAGAAGTCAAAGGTTGGTCAGTGTTGCCTGTACTTCAAGGCAGGAGTAGTAGTGTGTTCTTCAAGGCAGGAGTAGTATTGTGTTCTTCAAGGCAGGAGTAGTAGTGTGTTCTTCAAGGCAGGAGTAGTATTGTGTTCTTCAAGGCAGGAGTAGTATTGTGTTCTTCAAGGCAGGGGTAGTAGTGTGTTCTTCAAGGCAGAAGTAGTAGTGTGTTCTTCAAGGCAGGAGTAGTAGTGTGTTCTTCAAGGCAGGAGTAGTATTGTGTTCTTCAAGGCAAGAGTAGTAGTGTGTTCTTCAAGGCAGGAGTAGTAGTGTGTTCTTCAAGGCAGGAGTAGTATTGTGTTCTTCAAGGCAGGAGTAGTAGTGTGTTCTTCAAGGCAGGAGTAGTAGTGTGTTCTTCAAGGCAGGAGTAGTATTGTGTTCTTCAAGGCAGAAGTAGTAGTGTGTTCTTCAAGGCAGGAGTAGTAGTGTGTTCTTCAAGGCAGGAGTAGTAGTGTGTTCTTCAAGGCAGGAGTAGTATTGTGTTCTTCAAGGCAGGAGTAGTAGTGTGTTCTTCAAGGCAGAAGTAGTAGTGTGTTCTTCAAGGCAGGAGTAGTAGTGTGTTCTTCAAGGCAGAAGTAGTAGTGTGTTCTTCAAGGCAGGAGTAGTATTGTGTTCTTCAAGGCAGGAGTAGTAGTGTGTTCTTCAAGGCAGGAGTAGTAGTGTGTTCTTCAAGGCAGGAGTAGGAGTGTGTTCTTCAAGGCAGAAGTAGTAGTGTGTTCTTCAAGGCAGGAGTAGTAGTGTGTTCTTCAAGGCAGGAGTAGTATTGTGTTCTTCAAGGCAAGAGTAGTATTGTGTTCTTCAAGGCAGGAGTAGTATTGTGTTCTTCAAGGCAGAAGTAGTATTGTGTTCTTCAAGGCAGGAGTAGTATTGTGTTCTTCAAGGCAGGAGTAGTAGTGTGTTCTTCAAGGCAGAAGTAGTAGTGTGTTCTTCAAGGCAGGAGTAGTAGTGTGTTCTTCAAGGCAGAAGTAGTAGTGTGTTCTTCAAGGCAGGAGTAGTAGTGTGTTCTTCAAGGCAGGAGTAGTAGTGTGTTCTCATATGGGTCAGATTTAACACAAGTGTCTCACCAAGAATTGCTCTGGCAAGGTTTTTATAACTGTTGAGAAAGAGCAAGAGCTTTTAGAGTTGTCTCAGGGTTAAGCTTCAAACCCCATTGACTGGAGAAGAATCCTCCCCGTTGGCAGGAACCCAGAAGCATAGAGAGAGTGAGAGTTAGTTATTTGCTTTCCTCTTTTATTGAACCACATAGAGTAACACACCTTCGGGCCAGTACCTAAGCTTACTAAACTAATGACAGAACAGTAGCTATATTTAAAACATGTGAATGTAAAAAAGTTTCTGTATCCCCATCCCTATAATAATGTCAATAACATACCAGCAACAATGTCCTGGTCTGGGTGAATACTGTTTGATAGGATGATATACACTTTGACTTGTGATTTGTATCTTGATCATGACAATGTCATCTGATTGTGACGATGTCTTAACTTAACCCATCAATATAATGTGTTGTACACTGTATGGTACTCACTGTATTTTCAACGACACTACCATTGGGTGTTGTACAGTACACTATTTACAGTAATTCTGATTTCAGCTGGCCTGTTTCCTATAAAATGTGGTGGGAAGGGCAAAACAATTGGCATTCAATATTTTACATAATTTATGTGAATTAAATGATATTTCTTTATTTATTGTCATGCTATTCTATCTTGAGGAAAACTGTATGGTCAGAGTTACACTGCTGCAGAAATCAAATTGAACATGTTGTACAGTTTTAATGTAGTGGAAACATTTGTTTATATGATATAGTTTCCTGTAATTGTGTTATTGGACTTCAACCATCTCTCACTATCCTGTCAGTAATAAAAAATGAGCACAGACAAACACTCAATTTGGTTCAATGCTCCTTGATTAATTGTCTCCTCCAGCTCTAAGAATCAGTCCTGAGAACTTCCTCCCATCATTCTAATGACTCCATCAAGCCCATAATCACACAGCTTTGTGCAGACCTCTTCTTAATATTTATACTAATCCACAGCTATTTGGAAAGCTTTACCAGATAGCCCACATTGTCAAACTTAACCTTGAAATTAAACCCCTCGCAGTCTTATTTTGACTTCCTGTGTCCTTATCCTTGTTGTTATGAATCTCATTGTTATGAATCTCAAAAGTTAGTTCACAGGAAGTCTGTAGAAAGTATTGCCTACTTTTTGACATCATTTGTCATACTGCCAAGCCTCTCTGGCCTGATCAATATCTAGAATGAAAGCTTTCCCTATAAGACTCATGTAGTCATTGTCACTGGTAATTTCAAAGTCAAACAAACATTTACTTCTCCATCAAATACACTCTGAGGCAAAACAAAAGCTTTCTAGACTTGATAGTATAGGGATTATGATGACTGCAACTCTATGTATCCTCATTCACAGTTACCAGGCCTACAGTATGTAGTAACTATTGTTCTTCTGAACAGTTTATTCGAGTTCCACCATTACCTCTCTTCTTCCACATAAAGAATTCCCTTAATTGTAAAGGCTTTTTGAAGCCTGGCAGGGTTGTTCCTTTGGGCTATGATAGGAGTCGTGACTTCCATCTCATTCAGTTTGATTAATTGCACTTGATTTCTTTGGCTGCAAAGCTATTCCCTTAAATGGTCGACAACACAGCAGAGGGCCATCATGCCATGCAATCACTTTGAAATATGGCTCACACAGCGGGAGAGAGGGGACTGGAAAGGCAACAACATACTCGACACACAACCTCGTCTCAGCACATACAGTACCAGTAGAACCACATACTCATTCCAGGGTTTTTCTTTATTTTTATTATTTTCTACATTGTAGAATAATAGTGAAGATATCAAAACTAGGAAATAACACTTTTGGAATCATGTAGTAAGCAAGAAAGTGTTAAACCAATCAAAATATATTTTATATTTGAGATTCTTTAAACTAGCCTCCACCCAAAAACAGAAATACCTTATTTACATTGGTATTCAGACTCGAAATTAAGCTCAGGTGCAACATGTTCCATTGATCATCCTTGAGATGTTTCTACAACTTGATTGGTGTCCACCTGTGGTAAATTCAATTGATTGGACATGATTTGGAAAGGCACACACCTGTCTATATAAGGTCCCACAGTTGTCAGTGCATGTCAGAGCAAAAACCAAGCCATGAGGTCGAAGGATGGTCGATGGACACTCTGACAGAGCTCTAGAGTTCCTCTGTGGAGATGGGAGAACCTTCCAGAAGGACAACCATCTCTGCAGAACTCCACCAATCAGGTCTTTATGGTAGAGTGGCCAGACGGAAGCCACTGCTCAGTAAAAGGCACATGACAGTGCACTTGGAGTTTGCCAAAAATAACTTAAAAGACTCTCAAACCATGAGAAACAAGATGCTCTGGTCTGATGAAACCAAGATTAAACTCTTTGGCCTGAATGTCAAGCATCACTTCAGGAGGAAACCTGGCACCATCCCTACGGATGGCATGGTTGTGGCAGCATCATGCTGTGGGGATGTTTTTCAGCGGCAGGGACTGGAAGACTAGTCAGGATCGAGAGAGATCCGTGATGAAAACCTGCTCCAGAGCGCTCAGGACCACAGACTGGGTCAAAGGTTCACCTTCTAACAGGACAACAACCCTAAACACACAGCCAAGACAATCTCCGAATGTCCTTGAGTGGCCCGGCCAGAGCCCAAACTTGAACCTGATCGAACATCTCTGGAGAGGCCTGAAAATAACTGTGAAGCGAAGCTCCCCATTCAACCTGACAGAGCTTGAGAGGATCTGCAAAGAGGATCTGGAGATACTCCCCAAATACAGGTGTGCTACGCCTGTAGCGTCATACCCAATAACACCCGAAACTGTAATCACTGCTAAAGGTGCTTCAACAAAGTACTGAGTAGTAAAGGGTCTGAATATATATAATATATATGTAAATGTCATATTTTAGTAGTTTTTTATTATTATAAATGTGTGTTAATAATTCGAACCTGTTGTTGCTTTGTCATTATGGGGAATTGTGTGTAGATTGATGAGGAAAAAAACTATTGAATCAATTTCAGCTTAATGCTGTAATCTAACAAAATTTGGTCAAAAAAGTCAAGGCATCTGAATTCCTTCTGAAGGTACTGTAACATGTTAGGTAATCCATGTATTTGATAGAAAGTGGTCTCAAGACCACTATGGAGTCCCACTGAAAGTGGTTGTTATGATTTGTAGAATGTGGCCTGAAATAGCCCCTAGCAGCGCAGCACTTCAGTGCTCATAAAGACTGAGGAAATATGCGTCTGCACGTCTTGGTTGTGAAACAGAAGTATAAAGCCTCCAAACAGGGGAGTAGAGAACTCAGAAGGCGTGCAGCAACAGATCATGTTTTGTTCAAATATAATTGACTGGTACATCAAAATTCTTATTCAAAGGACACATACTGTACGTCTACTTGCACAGCAGTAACGCTCCAGCTCATACCTTTCCAGAATTATCTAGCTCCAAAAGAACTCTCTACTAAACTTCTCTGTGGCAGGTAGTTACAGAGTGTGGAACCACGTGCCAGTGCTGAATCACAGGGATTGTTATTCCTGGACAGAAATCAAAAGCTTAATTTGTCCTGTGATCTTGCCGGTGACTTCTGGATGCCACAGCAGGGAGGAAATGCTTTAAACTCTGCCTAGATAAACAGCCCAGTGCATATATATGAGAGAGAGAGAGAGAGAGAGAGAGAGACCTTCACTGTGGTGAATCACTAAAACAATACAAGAATACACTACAGAAAAAGAAGGAACAGCACGTCAGAAATCAGCTCAATGTAATTGAAGAATCCATAGACTCTAACCACTTCTGGTAAAATTGGAAAACACTAAGCAAACAACAACACAAAGTATTATCTATCCAAAATGGAGATGTATGGGTAAACCACTTCTCCAATCTTTTTGGCTCTATAACAAAGAATAAAGAGCAAAAACATATACGGGATCAAATACAAATCTTACCTTGAATGGGCTACAGGTGTCACGATGTTTGTAATAATGATGGTCGGACCAAGCCACAGCGTACTACGAGTTCCACATATTTTAATGAAAGTGAAACTTAAGCTAATACAAAACAAAATAAAGAATAAATGAACCGTGATGACAATGTAGTGCGAACAGGCAACTAAACATAAACAATATCCCATAACCAACAGGTGAAAAATGCAACTTAAGTATGATCCCCAATTAGAGACAACGATTACCAGCTGCCTCTAATTGGGAATCATACACAAAAACCAACATAGAAAAATAAACCTTGAACCCCACATAGTAATTATAACGCCACAGATAACTTTCACAAAGCTGTGAACGATCTGAGAGACAAGGCAAGAACGGCATTCTATGCCATCAAAAGGAACATAAAATTCAACATACCAATTAGGATCTGGCTAAAAATACTTGAATCAGTCATAGAGCCCATTGCCCTTTATGGTTGTGAGGTCTGGGGTCCGCTCACCAACCAAGATTTCACAAAATGGGACAAATACCAAATTGAGACTCTGCATGCAGAATTCTGCAAAAATAACCTCCGTGTACAACGTAGAACACCAAATAATGCATGCAGAGCAGAATTAGGCCGATACCCACTAATTATCAAAATCCAGAAAAAAAGCTGTTAAATTATACAACCACCTAAAAAAAAGTGATTCCCAAACCTTCCATAACAAAGCCATCACCTACGGAGAAATTAACCTTGAGAAGAGTCCCCTAAGCAAGCTGGTCCTGGGGCTCTGTTCACAAACACAAACACACCCCACAGAGCCCCAGGACAGCAGCACAATTAGACCAAAGCAAATCATGAGAAAACAAAAAGAAAATGCTATTTGGCCCTGAACAGAGAGTACACAGTGGCAGAATACCTGACCACTGTGACTGACCCAAACTTAAGGAAAGCTTTGACTATGTACAGACTCAGTGAGCATAGCCTTGCGATTGAGAAAGGCCGCCGTAGGCAGACATGGCTCTCAAGAGAAGACAGGCTATGTGCACACTTCCCACAAAATGAGGTGGAAACTGAGCTGCACTTCCTAACCTCCTGCCCAATGTATGACCATATTAGAAACATATTTCCCTCAGATTACACAGATCCACAAAGAATTCGAAAACAAACCCAATTTTGATTAACTCCCATATCTACTGGGTGAAATACCACAGTGTGGCATCACAGCAGCAAGATTTGTGACCTGTTACCAGAAGAAAAGGGCAACCAGTGAAGAACAAACACCATTGTAAATACAACCCATATTTATGCTAATTTATTTTCCCTTGTGTACTTTAACCATTTGTACATTGTTACAACACTGTATATATACATAATATGACATTTGTAATGTCTTTATTGTTTTGAAACTTCTGTATGTGTAATGTTTACTGTTCATTGGTATTGTTTATTTCACTTTTGTATATTATTTACCTCACCTGTTTTGGCAATGTTAACACGTTTCCCATGCCAATAAAGCCCTTGAATTGAGACAGACAGACAGACAGACAGACAGACAGACAGACAGACAGACAGACAGACAGACAGACAGACAGACTACTATTAGTTTCCAAAAATGTAGAAGGGAATTACTTTGGAAATAAATTATTTACATTACTTCATGTATTCATTATATAGTGGTTTCCATCAGAATACTTAAAAAATATTTTGAAAATATGATTAATTCTGTCTCTGTTTTCTATTTAAAGTCAAGAGGACAAAAAAATAAAAAGTCATGCACCCGAGCCACGAAAGGTCACGTACCTGAGCCTATCATTTATCAGACGATTCCCACACTGGCTACATCTTTGGATTTGACTGCCAGCTTGCATGGCCTCATCTGATCTGATTTCATCAATATTTAACTGGCTGTAGTGGTTTTATTGGATCTCAAAAGAAGAGCTGCAGGACTAGCCCTTGTTTCTGCACTTTGCATGCTGGCCACCAATATGTAACTTTATGGAATCACATTCATGAGAATGTAGCTGAATCATTATCTTTGTCTGCCAGGATCCAGGCATGGTAAGACCTGGCAAGATGACAAGCTTTCAATAAGCAAAGAATATAATAGAAAATAAGTTCCTTCAGTCACTTATTCATTTTATAATTGACCAGAAATCAAATAATTGTTAGACTTCGGTTCTTTATTACTTAGGTCAAATATATTATGTTTCTTATCGGCAAGATGTTACACAAAAGAAAACAATTAGATTAGTTACAACATTTCCATAACTGTGTAGGTCCCGTTGAAGAACAAATATCTTACTTCCAGCACTGTGAAAGACATAAACGTATATTTCTTTTACCTGTTAAGTTGACTGAGAACCCATTCTCATTTACATCAACAACCTGGAGAATAGTTACAGGGGAGAGGAGGGGTCGATGAATGAGCCAATTGGAATCTGGGGATGACTAGGTGGCCAAATTGGCAATTTAGCCAGGACACCAGGGTTAACACCCTTACTTTTATGATAAGTGCCATGGGATGTTTAGTGATCACAGAGAGTCAAAACACCTGTTTAATGTCCCATCCAAATGGCAGCACCCTACACAGGGCAATGTCCCCAATCACTGCTCAGGGGCATTGGGAAAAATGTTTTAGACCAGAGAAAAGAGTGCCTCCTATTGGCCCTTCTACAGCACTTCCAGCAGCATCTGGTCTCCCATCCAGGACCAACCCTGCTTCCCATCAGAAACAAACCAGCAGTGGGTTACAGGGCGGTATGCTGCAGGCTGAAAAGGTATGGTATTTGAATGCGTTCTGCACATGAAAACACTATATTCACTTTTAACTTTGGGTCCGGCACTTCCCATTGTGTCGTCCATTATTTCCAAGGCAATGTATAGAACGTTGGCGTTAATTCCTTACGTTCCATCAGTTGACACCTTACAATAAAACAAGCAGACATAGTCATTTCACAAGCTAGCTCTCTCAGAAAAGCACATGCTGTCTTGTCTGTTTGTTCTGATAGAAATGATGGTACTAATGTCATAGTATCCCAGACTTGTTTATGAATGTATTAACATGATCTTTCCAACTGTACAACTTATAGACTATAATTTCTTGAATCTACAACAACCGGACAGACTATAATTTCTTGAATCTACAACAACCGGACAGACTATAATTTCTTGAATCTACAACAACCGGACAGACTATAATTTCTTGAATCTACAACATCCAGACAGACTATAATTTCACAAGCTACCTCTCTCAGAAAATGACCTATTGTTCAGGTGATAGAAATGACAATAATCTGAGTTTAACCCAGACTTGAACTGTATGTTTACCACAGTATAATAGCACCATTCCGTTCTCTCTGATC
This sequence comes from Oncorhynchus masou masou, assembly GCF_036934945.1. Classification (NCBI taxonomy): domain Eukaryota; kingdom Metazoa; phylum Chordata; class Actinopteri; order Salmoniformes; family Salmonidae; genus Oncorhynchus; species Oncorhynchus masou. The sequence continues at coordinate 63,883,537 of NC_088220.1, forward strand.
TCTCCATGACAGCTCTAACCTTCCACAGTGATCTGGAAGAACTTGGTGGTGTCTCCATACTCTGTGGGTCTTGCCATGCAGTTGAAGAGTCCTGGGTGGAGGTCCCTTAGGGCCTTGGTGATGGTGACCTTTGCCTCTGCCCCATTGCCGACCAGCTCTAGGGCCTCCCGTCCAGCAGCTACGACACCGTCACAGGGGGTTTGGCGTAGATGGGACAGGACAGCACCATGTCACTGAACTCCTCCACTGTCACATTGTCTGTACCTGACAGATCTGTGAGGACAGCAGGAGGAGAGGAATATTCTATTATGATAGGGATCAATAGGGCTCTCCAACTTAATTGAGTGTGTGCTAAGGCATAAACATATTTATCGTGCTATGAATTCTATTGTAAATGTACACTACCGTTCAAAAGTTTGGGGTCACTTAGAAATGTCCTTTGTCCTTTAAAATAACATAAAATTGATCAGAAATACAGTGTAGACATTGTTAATGTTGTAATTGGCTATTGTGGCTGGAAATTAGATTTTTTGAAATTGATTTTTAATGGAATATCTACATAGGAGTACAGAGGCCCATTATCAGCAACCATCACTCCTGTGTTCCATTGACACGTTGTGTTAGCTAATCCAACTGTATCATTTTAAAAGGCTAATTGATCATTAGAAAACCCTTTTGCAATTGTTAGCACAGCTGAAAACTGTTGTTGTGATTAAAGAAGCAATAATAAAACTGGCCTTTTTAGACTAGTTGAGTATCTGGAGCATTAGCATGTGTGGGTTTAATTACAGGCTCAAAATCTTCTGAAACTCGTCAGTCTATTCTTGTTCTGAGAAATGAAGGCTATTCCATGCGAGAAATTGCCAATAAACTGAAGATCTCGTAAAACGCTATGTACTACTCCCTTCACAGAACAACGCTAACTGTCTCTAACCAGAATAGAAAGAGGAGTGGATGGCCCCGGTGCACAACTGAGCAAGAGGACAAGTATATTAGAGTGTCTAGTTTGAGAAACAGACGCCTCACAAGTCCTCAACTGGCAGCTTCATTAAATAGTACCCTCAAAACACAAGTCTCAACGTCAGCAGTGAAGAGGCGACTCCGGGCTACTGGCCTTCTAGGCAGAGTTGCTCTTTCCAGTGTCTGTGTTCTTTTGCACATCTTAATCTTTTCTTATTATTGACCAGTCTGAGATATGGCTTTTCTTTGCAACTCTGCCTAGAAAGCCAGCATCCTGGAGTCACCTCTTCACTGTTGACGTTGAGACTGGTGTTTTAGAACAGTGAGTGAGTACAATTGAGAAAGCACTCATGCTTAATTCCCTCATATTCTGATCCATGCGTCCTGAAAATGAGGACTCGGAGTATGATAGATGTCTGTCCATCAGTCCTCACAGTGGACAATCAGCATCACAGAGGCTTTGACGCTGGGGTCTCTCTTTTGCTGGCAGGTGAAGGTGACCTGGTGGTCGGCCTGGGACACGTCCTGTACACACAGACTGCTGACATTCACCCTGTTCCCCTCGCCTAGGTTAACCTGAAGAAGTCACAAGCCCAAACGTATGCATATGGTTCAACGTTGCTACTATGTGTTAAAGAAAATAAACAGAAAGATGACATTTCTTTTTTTTCATGTGTTTGATTTCTTGTACCAAGCACCCTTAGTACTTGTTTACAGAAGAAGATTTAGAGTTGAGAATGTTCCCTTCTTAACCTGCAACTCTTCGACCACACATAGCATGTTAAACCTGGAGCCTAGCACATGGTTCATAACAACTGGACCATTGTCATTTAGTTCCATTACTAGTGAGGATTAGGGTAGATTTATAGGACTATTGTTTAACCCTTATTGTACGCTTTTTTACACCTTCTAATATTTAATGGATTGAACTTGAATATGACAACTTTCAGGATGAATCAAACCACTGTTTTTGATTCATCAATATATTTTGTTCGTGAAGGCTCTCCAAGACTGTTTATTTTAATGATTTATACATACTTTCCCAACTCAGAAATGTACTTAAATAATCTACAGGATCAGAGAGTTTTTAAATCTACGTATTCTAGTTTGACGACAAATTTCAAATTACATGTACACCATATTTAAATGGATGGCTTAAGATAAATGTACTGAAAACCCAAATGAATGAAAACTCTGTTGGCTAACAAAAAGGCAGGATTTTCAGTGGTTGAATTAAATGTATTCAGCGTGTGCAAGGGAACCACGCCTGCAACGCCCATTACCATAGCCATGGGAAAATCTGAATTAAACACATATTAATAAAAATTATCATATTTGAAAATATCTTTTTTTCTCACAAAAGTAGTGCACAGGGCCTTTACTGATCCTGTATTACAGTTTTTTTGATTGCTTAAGTACGATTTTCAAAACAGGACCCGTGTTTTCAAAACACTACACACAATTAGCACAACCACACACCCAATTAGCAAAACACTACAGATCCTTTGCAAAATGAAACACTCTTGTAAAAACTATACACTTCTTTTTAAAAAACACACTTTGTTACCATATGAAACACACTTTTCACATTACTATACTCTGTTTGCACGAGTTACACTCTGCTGTGATAAACCTAAAACACTTTTAGCACTTCTACTTCCCTATGATTAGAGTAGGCTACTATCAACAAAGTACAAATATAATGTAAATATAATATATATAAATTATAATGTAAATTCAACAAACACTACACAAGACCAATGTTGCAGACTGAAGAAACTCATTTATTTATATCACGCCCAAAATGTTGATGATGGAGATTCATAATACTGTAACCAAACGTCACTTTACGTATTGTAAGTTCTAAAAAATAAATAAATAACTAGACATTGTCTCTTCGCCTAGCTGGATCTGGCCAGAGAATTTCATCAACATCGCAGGCAATGTTGTCATTAGCAAGACACCTTGGAAAGAAACGTCTTGAATGACGAACCCATCCTTGCATTGCTGCTACCTCCATCTGGTCACAGGCCTCCTCCATGGCTTGGATGAGGGGTACCTCAGCCTGGAGACGGAGATCATATACCTTCCACCGCCATGCTGAGAAAAACTCTTCTATAGGGTTGAGGAATGGAGAGTATGGTGGAAGATATAGGACGGTGAAATGTGGATGTTGCTGAAACCAGTTCTGAACCAGAGCATTGTTCCAGACAACAATGTATTGCATATGATCGATTTGATTTGCTGCTATTATGTTGTGCAATTGGTCCAAGAATGTAAGTATGAGTGCTGTGTTCCAAGGGCCCATATGGGCATGGCGGTGGAGGACCCCATTCTGTGTAATGGCTGCACAGAGTGTTATATTACCCCCACGTTGCCCTGGGACATTGACTAAAGCCCTGTGGCCAATGATTTTTCTTCCCCTACTTCGTGTTCTCGTTAGGTTGAACCCAGCCTCATCTACGTAAATTAACTCATGCTGGATCTCCTCTCCATTCATTCTCATCACACTTGCCACTGTATATCGGCTTAGATTTGGCTGTACTCGCAGTCCAGCGTCCCTCAGTGTCAGGCCGTGGTTGACAACGTGGTCAACCAGTGTTGCGCGGATCTCATTTGTCAGATTCGGTCCTCTTTGAGCACCTTCTTGTCTTCCTCTTCCTATTTCTCTTCCTCCCCTTCCTCCTCCTCGTCCTCCTCCTCGTCCTCCTCGTTCTCCTCGTCCTCCTCGTTCTCCTCGTCCTCCTCGTTCTCCTCGTCCTCCTCGTTCTCCTCGTCGTCCTCCTCCTCGTCCTCCTCCTCGTCCACGTCTTACTCTTTCTCTGACTCTTTACATTGTGCTTGAAGACCGATGAACTCACCTGCCTCTTTTTATAGTGCTTATACACCTGATTGTTGTGTCTACAATTAAGCAAATGAGTGTTTGCACACCTGATGACTGTGTTGAACCAATTGGTTGGACGGTGTGGTAATTTGACAGTCAGTGCTTTGGTATTGCAAGGACGTGACTTCATGATAGATTTTTGTGCGTAATGTATGTTAAGTGTGTTTAGTGTTTTGCAAATCACTGTGTGTAGAGTTTTGCAACAAGTGTGAGGTTGACAATGTGCTTACAGTTGTGCAAATATGGGCTGATGTTTTGCTTCTTGAGTGTAAGGTTTTGCTAATAGTGTACTACTTTTAATTTTAGTGTGTAAGCAATCCCAAAAAACTGTAATGGACCGGTGTAGCATGTGCAAAAAATAATAATCTATGCCTGTTATTTATCTGTATAAGTTAAGTCTGAATATCAACTACATTTCCTAAGTCAGATTCGGGCCCTGACAGTACATCCAAGACAAGAGAACAATATCATTTGTTATGGTGCCATTATATAAAAACACCAGACATGATTACTGTACATGGGTGTTTTTAATGTACTGTACTTACAGTTGCTTTTTATTTCTGTTTGTAATTCATATCATCTGAATATGACATGCTGTGTGAAAGACAATATAATTTATGGAAAATACTATAATTTGGTTGGGTGACTCGTGTTGGCTTTCCTCCAAGGCTTTTATTCTTCTGTTCTATTTTGTTTGTGTTTCCTGTTTAACTCTGTATACTGCATACACACCTCAGACATGAAACATATCTATAACAGGGCAAATTAATTTTACACCAAGCACTGGTACTCACTGTGCTGGAAAAACATTGTCTTAGAGCTGAAAGGGAATAGTTTCCTTGGTGGAGAGGTAGACATCAGTAGTGTATTTTGGAAGGAAGGAGGGTTGTTTTTCATTTACCTGCTGCTAGTTGACCCAACCGGTCCAGGAAGAGACGCGGGGGAAGGGCTCTTGTCAGACGGTTCATCCTGACGGCTGAGACCGAGAGGAGGAAGCCAGGGGACAATGGTATTTCATAGCTGACAGAAATAGCTTCCCTCTGCAGTGCCTGTGGTCAAGTGGTAACACTGCTAGCTCTTAGCACATCAGCCGTATAATGACCATGGAGACCTGAGGGTTTGATTCCCAAGCTGCATCCAATCTTCCCACTGTGTCTCCTCTTCACATATCTCTGCTCCTGTGTTTCTAAGCTGTCCAAACAAGAGAGAGAGGGGCGAGGAGAGCAGGGATATGAAGTGCCATCATCAGTCCAGGAGATTGTGAACAACACGATAACAGATGGGCATCAGAGGGGAAACAACAAGATGTCAAGTGACACAGCACATTATGTTTGATTTGGCCTGATGGATTTAGTCAGGCTTGGTCCAGAGACTGACACAGTACACTCTCCCCATAGGAGAATCATTTGAAGAACCCCTTTTGGTTGCAGGTAGAACCATTTTAGCTTCCATGTAGAATGGTTCTACATGGTACCCAAAATGGTTCTACCTGGAACCAACAAGGGTTCTCCTATCAAGGACAGCTGAAGAACCCTTTTGGGACCTTTTGATAACTGTTGAGATTTTAGACAGCTTTCAGGTATTTACAGCCCTGTTGCCCCCTCCAGTGCTGAGATAGTGGGAGTGCAGTTAGATACTACATCTCCCTGTCACTGTCATCAGTTCTCTCTACCTGATAGGTGTCTTCATAGTTTGTGGGTGTGTCTACTGGTTTTGGTTTGTAATTCTCCTCCATAAACGAACTTCAGACAACAGTCACGTTTCCGTAAAGTGTTTATGAGAATATAAGGATATATTCCATTCATAAGATATATTTTTCCCATTTGCATTACCGTCTGCTGTCGCAGTGTTACAGATGGCCAGGTAAATGAAGCAGGCTGGATCTTCTATTGCTTTATGCCAGTGTACTGACCGGGTGATCTTTGCTGCTCTGACAAGGTAGATTGTCAGACACTTTAACATTTGATGCTACATCCTTCACAATGATAAACACACATCTAGTTGAATAGTTTGAATTTGACTTTGAAGTTGAGGTGGATTGCTTGATCAGAAGCTAAGATTGTTGTCATAAGATTGTTGTCATAATATTATCAACAATCACTGTATGCTCTTCATCATCTCATTTATTTTCGCGTTGAGGAAAGAGGATGACGATAAGGTTAATTGCATGTATGTAAATCATTATGTTTCTCTCTGTTGGCACTCCCCATCCATTCGATACAAACAAAGCATAAATATCCAACAAGTATTAGTCATTCATTTAAAAGACCTGCAATAGAAATACTGGTATTTATTGGTCTCTTCCAGCTTGGTCCTTGTTGAATGCCAAGAGTGTGCAAAGCTGTCATCAAGGCAAAGGGTGGCTACTTTAAAGAATCTAAAATATAGTCACAACTTTTTTGGTTACTACATGATTCCATATGTGTTATTTCATAGTTTTTATGTCTTCACTATTATTCTACAATGTAGAAAATAGTAAAGAATAAAGAAAAACCCTTGAATGAGTAGATGTGTCCAAACTTTTGACTGGTACTGTGTTGTTCTGTTTTTCTGAGTCCTTCTATTATGCAATGACAAGGCACTTGAGATGCTTCACGCTTGTGTTTAATATGTAAGCCTTTTGGGATGTTGAAACTTTGCATTGGTGACCTGCTGACCAGAGCAGTGCTTACACAGCTGCAGAGGAGCTGTCTGTCTGACAGTGACAGGGGAGTTCCAGCACAGTCCCAGCAGTAACACTATTGAGGACTGAGAGGGGACGCACACAGACACAGAGGCAGGGATGGAAGACTCTGGGCCTACACTGGCATCTGGGCCCACTTCTAATTCTAGTCCACCTATAATGGAGGAGACGAGTGCCAAACTGTTCTGCTGCCGCTGGGTAAGGCACAGAATCCCCCTAGCACATAGAGAGGAGCTCTACCACATTCTCCGGATGACTGGACCCTTGGTAAGGACTGGCACTGCCCACCGAGCCTGTTGTGTGTTATTGTGTTTCCCAAATGGCACCATATACTCCCTATATAGAACACTACTTTTGACCAGGTAGTGCATTATAAAGGGAATATAGGGTGCTATTTGGGACACAACTATTGTGTGGCACTGTTTGGAGTGGATAGCTCTGTTGTCAGGGTTCTAGGTAGATTACTAGGCTACAGGATGCACTGTGCAGTGCATACTAATGGCACTATGATTTATTCAAAGTACACTCCGAGGGCCACTAAAGCCCATCAGAACTAGTGTTTCAAGTATATTTCTCTTGATTGACTTAGAAGTCATGTCTGTCCCACAGGGCAAAGATATCAGTTCCATGTCTAGTTTTAATTTACATCTGGTTGAGTTGTCAACTATTGTGAATTCGACGTGAAATCAACAAAACATTTCACCATGTCATTGGATTTAGGTTCAAAGTGAGGTGAAATGTCTTTACGTTGATGACTTTTAGCAAATCCAATGAGTTTTCCTCATTAATTCAACATCATCACATAGATGATTGTGTTTTTGCCCAGTAGGGTGTTCGTTATTGTTTATGAGTGTTGTCTTCCCCTAGCTGCTATCTCGAATCCTAAACTACCTGCTTCCGTTTGTCATCACTATGTTCTGTGGTCGCCTGGGGAATGAGATGTTAGCTGGCTATGGCTTGGCCTGCGCGGTGAGTCAATCCTCTGGCTATGTTGTGTACTCTGCTGGGATCTATCAGCTTAGATAAGAAAATGTCCCTCAGTATGTGGTTGGAGAGGAAAGGAGGGAGAATGGAAAGAAATATTACAACATCACCTCAGGTCCCTACAGATTCTGGTATTCCTTTGAAGAACCACAAGGAAGGGGATAGTAATAATCAATAATCAATTATCATTAAAAAAAACATTAACATACTGTAAGAATGTAAATCTTTATGTAATCGTGTGCTGTAAATGTGTTTGATGGTCATCTTCTTCAGACTATTAATGTTACGACTGCAGCAACAGGAGGTGGACTTGCCTTAGCATGTGACACTTTGGTATCTCAGGTATGTACGAGTAAATAAAACATGCAGTAGTTGAAGTATACGTTCCTGTTGAAATATATGCAACTGTCAGAGTCTGTGACCCTAACAATAATGTCTTATGTAATTCACGCTGTGTGTGTGTGTGTGTGTGTGTGTGTGTGTGTGTGTGTGTGTGTGTGGGTCTGTGTGTGTGTGTGTGTGTGTCTGAGCAGACATTTGGTGGTAAGAACCTGCAGCGTGTGGGGGTGATTCTCCAGAGGAGTGTGTTGATCCTACTGCTCTTCTGTCTCCCCTGCTGGGCCATGCTCCTCAACACCCAGTCTATCCTGCTGGCTCTGGGCCAGGAGCCTGAAGTGGCCAGGTACAGTTGAAAAATCAAATCAAGTCAATGCTATTTTTTATTTTTTATTTCACCTTTATTTAACCAGGTAGGCCATTTGAGAACAGGTTTTCATGTACAACTGCAACCTGGCCAAGATAAAGCAAAGCAGTGCGACACAAACAACACAGAGTTACATATGGGATGAACAAACGTACAAGTCATTAACACAATAAAAAAATCTATATACAGTGAGTGCAAATGTAGTAAGATTAGGGAGGTAAGGCAATAAATAGGCCATAGTGGCGAAATAATTACAATTTAGCAATTAAACACTGGAGTGATAGATGTGCAGAAGATGAATGTGCAAGTAGAGATACTGGGGTGCAAAGGAGAAAAAATGACCCAGAGCCAGTGGGTTTGGCGACGAATATGTAGCAAGGGCCAGCCAACGAGAGCATACAGGTCGCAGTGGTGGCTGGTATATGGGGCTTTGGTGACAAAACGGATGACACTGTGATAGACTACATCCAATTTTCTGAGTAAAGTGTTGGAGGCTGTTTTGTAAATTACATCGCCGAAGTCAAGGATCGGTAGGATAGTCAGTTTTACGAGGTTATGTTTGACAGCATGAGTGAAGGATGCTTTGTTGTGAAATAGGAAGCTGATTCTAGATTTAATTTTGGATTGGAGATGCTAAATGTGGGTCTGGAAGGAGAGTTTACAGTCTATCCAGACACCCAGGTATTTGTAGTTGTCCACATATTCTAAGTCAGACCCGTCCAGAGTAGTGATGCTGGACGGGCGGGCGAGTGCGTACAGCGATCGGTTGAAGAACATGCATTTGGTTTTACTTTCATAAGAGCAGTTGTTGGCCACGGAAGGAGTGTTGTATGGCATTGAAGCTCGTCTGGAGGTTTGTTAACACAGTGTCCAAAGAAGGGCCAGAGGTATACAGAAGGGTGTCGTCTGCGTAGAGGTGGATCAGAGAATCACCAGCAGCAAGAGCAACATCATTGATGTATACAGAGAAAAGAGTCTTCCCAAGAATTGATCGCGTACATCTCGGTCACGTACACGTATTTTGCTGATGTTATTGCAGGTGCAGCAAAATGCTTATGGTTCTCGCTCCAATAGTGCAGAAATACCTAACAATATAAAGCAATACACACAAATTCTACAAAATTAAAAGAAAGGAATTAAGAAATATCAGAACAAGCAATGTCAGAGTCCAGAATATAGATATATATGTATATGATGGTGTGTATAGACAGTATTGATAGTATATGAATAGAAAAGGTGTCCACAGCAGTATTTATATAAGATGAGCATTGACTAGAATACACTATATACATATGAAGTGGGTAAAGCAGTAATGTACAGTACCAGTCAAAAGTTTATACATTTGAATTTCAGTAATGATCAGTCATGAAGGTCTGTCAATGTGGAAAATTTCAAGAACTTTGAAAGTTTCTTCAATTGCAGTCACAAAACCCATCAAATGCTATGATGAAACTGTCTCTCATGAGGACCGCCACTGGAAAGGAAGACCCAGAGTTTCCTCTGCTACAGAGAACAAGTTCATTAAAGTTACCAGCCTCAGAAATTGCAGCCCAAACGAATTCTTCACAGAATTCAAGTTACAGACACATCTCAACATCAACTGTTCAGAGGAGACTGCATGAATCAGGCCTTCATGGTCGATTTACTGCAAAGAAACCATTTCTAAGGGACACCAATAATAAGAAGAGACTTGCTTGGGCCAAAAAACACAAGCAATGGAGATTAGACCAGTGGAAATCTGTTTTGGACTGAGTCCAAATTTGAGATTTTTGGTTCCAACCACTGTATATTTGGGAGACGCAGAGTCGGTGAATGGATGATCTCTGTATGCGTGGTTCCCACGGTGAAGCATGGAGGAGGTGTGATGGTGTGGGGTTGCTTTGCTGATGACACTATCGGTGATTTATTTAGAATTCAAGGCACACGTAACCAGCATGGCTACCACAGCATTCGGCAGCAATATACCATCCCATCTTGTTTGTGCTTATTGGGACTAACATTTGTTTTTCAATAGTATAATGTCCCCAAAACACACCTCCAGGCTGTGTAAGGGCTATTAGAGCAAGAAGGAAAGTACTGCATCAGATGACCTGGCCTCCACAATCACCCGACCTTAAACACAATTGAGATGATTTGGGATGAATTGGACTGAGGAGTGAAGGAAAATCAGTGCTCAGCATATGTGGGAACTCCTTCAAGACTGTTGGAAAAGCATTCCTCATGAAGCTGGTTGAGAGAATGCAAAGCTGTCTTTTTTTAACTAGGCAAATCAGTTAAGAACAAATTGTTATTCACAATGACAGCTTACTCTGGCCAAACCCTGACGGCACTGGGTGCCACCCTATGGGACTCTCAATTACAGCCAGTTGTGATACAGCCTGGAATTGAACCAGGATCTGTAGTGACACCTCTAGCACTGAGATGCAGTGCCTTAAACCATTGCACCACTCAGGAGTCCCAGTCATCAAGGCAACGGGTGGCTACTTTGAAGAATCTCAAATATAAAATATATTTTGATATGTTTAACACTTGTTGTTCCTGATCAGGTCACATAATATATGAGGCCCTACTCAAAGAACAGATACAGCTGATGCACAGTGCTGTGCCTCTTTTTATTTTACTAGGCAAGTCAGTTAAGAATACATTCTTATTTTCAATGATGGCCTAGTGGGTTAACTGCCTGTTCAGGGGCAGAACGACAGATTTGTACCTTGTCAGCTCAGGGGTTTGAACTTGCAACCTTTCGGTTACTAGTCCAACGCTCTAACCACTAGGCTGCCCTGCCTCCCCACAATGCTGGGTAAAGATATGTGCTTGTTTGCATGCTAGTTGGGGAGAACAGAACTCTTCATTCTCTTAGCTGCAATAACACCATCTCCGGCTGCTCTCAGCATCAAATGTGGCCCCTGGCAATTCCACAAACACTCCATTCAGTGGAAACGCCAGTAATGTTTTCACATCCAATTGACCTACTCAATGAGATTTCTAGATGCAATAAACATTTTGACACTGCTGCCTGAATAGGGGACTTTTATGGACAACATAATGGTAAATGGATAGAGTGTAGCAGTATGTGGTGTGTATAGGGTTAATACATGGAAACACGTGTAGTAATTTAGTGTGATTTAACAGGTAATACATGCTCTGTATTTTAGGATAGCACAGCTGTATGTCATCGCCTACCTACCTGCAGTGCCAGTGAGTTGTCTGTTTTATCAAACACCCACTTGTTTAGAGTGGCTTCAATTTAGTCTGTTTTCAACTCGCTGGCTCCATTAACCTATTCTTATTAGATGAATAGAACATCCTCTCCTCCTTGTCTTTGTAATTTACTCTGTATCTCTTTATTTTAGGCTATTTTCCTGCATCAACTTCAGGCTTCTTATCTCCAAAACCAGGTACACTGACCGTGCTGCTGGGCTACAAATGACTTGTTTTGTTTCTCTCACCTCACCTCATCACATCCATAGAAATAAGAATGAATAGAATGGCCTTGGAAGCTCTTACCCTGGCAATTGACTGGTAAACTCATAGGTACACTCGCAATGGCTGCCAAGTATTGTAATGCAATCATTGTCATGTTATTTTGGAATGTTCTATCAAGTGATGCTGGATTACCATGGTAATGTAGCATGTTCATTCAAATGATGCTAACTGATGTGTCTCGTGGTTTTTTTGTAATGACAGTTGAGTTGACTCAACAAATCACAGCACAGATTGAAGGGTACACTTCCTGATTTTACTTCCTGGCATGGGTACACTCAAAATGGCTGCCAGTCCACCCATTATACCATCAATGACTTATATGGAGATGCCCTTTCTACTCATTCTTATTTCTATGATGGCATCCTCATCCCAGTCTCTTGTATATCATCTGGGTTAAGGAGTAAGACAATCATAGGTGTGATTCTGATGTTTATAATCACATCAACAAGTGTGTTTCTGTGCTCAGGGGATAATACTGCCTCAGATGTACACAGCAGCAGCGGCCAACATCGCCAATGTGGTGACAAACTATATCCTGCTCTACTGGATGGACCTGGGAGTTATGTAGGTGTGCTCACACAATAACATTGATAACAGTGCCATATTCTTAACAGTCAGTAACATAGTCAGAGTATCAAGAATGTACCTGCCAGTGTAAGTATGCAATGCTCATTATCATTTCATGGAGTGTGTTTCTGTTTGTTTGTTTGTGTGTGTTTGTTTTCTAGAGGGTCGGCAGCAGCTAATACGCTTTCCCAACTCTACATATGTTCCTTCTTATTTGCTTACATTTGTTGGAAGAAGCTACATGTGAAAACATGGGGAGGTAATAGACCGTCCACATCTCTGTGATTGTGCCTGATGAATGTGACCCACTGAAATCGACTGGTTTGTGTTGGGATGAACAGGCCATTGTCTCTCCCTACAGGCTGGACTACAGAAGCGCTGCAGGAGTGGGGCTCTTATATGAAACTAGCCATCCCCAGTACACTGATGCTGTGTTTCGAATGGTGGATCTATGAGCTTGGGGGGTTCCTTGCAGGTACATTTCTGCTCTTAAGGTTAACACCAATGAACCAATGAACAGTCACATTCCAAAGGCTAAAACAACCATATTTATGTAACATCCACCTCTGCATTCTTCCCCCTCTCTCTTTCCTTCTCTCTTTCTCAGGCATGCTGAGTGAAGTGGACCTGGCTGCGCAACACGTGGTCATAATGCTGGCTTTCATCAACTACATGGTACTGTGTACAGAGCTCCTTACACACCCACCCGAACAGTCCTATCATGGAAACCAAACAAAACAGTCCAAATAAGTTGAAGAATAACCCAAAATTGTAGGCTACAGGTCAAAGTAAAATTTGAGGCGAAAACACACATTAACTTTGTTTGAGGCATGGTTAGAATAAGACAGCAAGCTGTTTATGAGGTGTCTAGTTAATGTGTTGTGTTGTGTGGGTAAAGTTCCCCCTGGGGATCCAGGCTGCAGCATGTGTTCGTGTGGGGAACGCTCTGGGGGCTGGAGACACAGCTGGGGCCATCCTCACCAGCAAGGTGTCCCTTGCCCTGTCAGGTCAGCTCATATGGCCCTGGTTTAAACCATCTATGGTAAACTAAAATGACAATAATTACTTCGACAAACTAGTAGTTATTTTGCAGTAATGCTTGGTCTTTTTCCTCTGTCCCATGCTCTAGGTTCAATGGCAGTAATTCAGGGAATCATGCTGATCTCTACTAAAACAGTAATCGGCTTCATGTTTACTTCTGATGCGTAAGTACATATACATGCATATATACATATACACATATATTCAACATAATGATTCAAGTCAAGACAGTCCCAAATTGGAACCTGACCATCTCAATAACCATGCTCTCTTTCCTTTTCAGGCAGATCATAGATCTGGTCTCTCAACTTCTCAATGTGTACTGTGTTCTTCAGTTCTTTGATGGGCTAGTGGTAAGTGCACTCAAGTGGTTTGTAACCATTGAAAAATGAATAACATTTAATGCAATAACACTGCTACAATAAGAAGTCATTAATATACAGTGGAATAAGAGAGAGAGTCTGTGTATTTGTCCGGGACCCAGGAACATTGGTTGAATGAGTGATAAGCCATGAAACCTGGTGAAACAGTGTTTGTCTCTCTCTGTTAACACCCACTAATCTGAGATTTGTCTGTCTGTCCCAGTGTGTGTGTATGGGAATCATCCTGGGCACGGGCAAACAGAAGATAGCAGCGATGGCTAATCTCATCACCTACTACTGCGTGGGCCTTCCACTGGGCATCTCTTTGATGTTTGCAGCTGGCCTCAGGGTTGTAGGTATGTACTCAGTTCTGAATTTTATGAAAATCAAACACAATTTTAGACATCCTTTTCATGACCAGAGGTCTTTGGTCATTCTTACTGCCTTGCCATATACTTACAACAGAAGTATGGTTATGATCAAATTCAGAAATGTGGTACAAAAACATTCAGCAAAATAGTTGCTCTCACTAGCAATTAAGAATCATGAATAGCAGAGCTATTCTGTATTGAAGATGACACAATGTTCTCTGTCCTTGGTCAAAGCTCCTCTCCTCTCCTCTTCTCTCCTCTCCTCTCCTCTCCACAGGGTTCTGGTTAGGTCTGTTAATCTGTGTAATTCTACAGTCCAGCTTCTTCATCACTGTCATCTTCAGGCTCGACTGGAGGAAAATGACAGAGAAGGTACGTCAGCAGTGGCTTTTCACTTCCGTATCTGGGACATACAGGGACTCAGGTGATTGAAAGACTGACAGCCCATACCTCTATCTTTATGGTTACTGTGAAGCATAGTAGTGGCCTGGGGCGGCCTCTAGCTTTATGGTTACTGTGAAGCATAGTAGTGGCCTGGGGCGGCCTCAAGCTTTATGGTTACTGTGAAACATAGTAGTGGCCTGGGGCGGCCTCAAGCTTTATGGTTACTGTGAAGCATAGTAGTGGCCTGGGGCGGCCTCTATCTTTATGGTTACTGTGAAGCATAGTAGTGGCCTGGGGCGGCCTCTATCTTTATGGTTACTGTGAAGCATAGTAGTGGCCTGGGGCGGCCTCAAGCTTTATGGTTACTGTGAAGCATAGTAGTGGCCTGGGGCGGCCTCAAGCTTTATGGTTACTGTGAAGCATAGTAGTGGCCTGGGGCGGCCTCTAGCTTTATGGTTACTGTGAAGCATAGTAGTGGCCTGGGGCGGCCTCTAGCTTTATGGTTACTGTGAAGCATAGTAGTGGCCTGGGGCGGCCTCTAGCTTTATGGTTACTGTGAAGCATAGTAGTGGCTTGGGGCGGCCTCAAACTTTATGGTTACTGTGAAGCATAGTAGTGGCCTGGGGCGGCCTCTAGCTTTATGGTTACTTTGAAGCATAGTAGTGGCCTGGGGCGGCCTCTAGCTTTATGGTTACTGTGAAGCATAGTAGTGGCCTGGGGCGGCCTCAAGCTTTATGGTTACTGTGAAACATAGTAGTGGCCTGGGGCGGCCTCAAGCTTTATGGTTACTGTGAAACATAGTAGTGGCCTGGGGCGGCCTCAAGCTTTATGGTTACTGTGAAACATAGTAGTGGCCTGGGGCGGCCTCAAGCTTTATGGTTACTGTGAAACATAGTAGTGGCCTGGGGCGGCCTCTAGCTTTATGGTTACTGTGAAGCATAGTAGTGGCCTGGGGCGGCCTCTATCTTTATGGTTACTGTGAAGCATAGTAGTGGCCTGGGGCGGCCTCAAGCTTTATGGTTACTGTGAAGCATAGTAGTGGCCTGGGGCGGCCTCTATCTTTATGGTTACTGTGAAGCATAGTAGTGGACTGGGGCGGCCTCTAGCTTTATGGTTACTGTGAAGCATAGTAGTGGCCTGGGGCGGCCTCTAGCTTTATGGTTACTGTGAAGCATAGTAGTGGCCTGGGGCGGCCTCAAGCTTTATGGTTACTGTGAAACATAGTAGTGGCCTGGGGCGGCCTCAAGCTTTATGGTTACTGTGAAACATAGTAGTGGCCTGGGGCGGCCTCAAGCTTTATGGTTACTGTGAAACATAGTAGTGGCCTGGGGCGGCCTCAAGCTTTATGGTTACTGTGAAACATAGTAGTGGCCTGGGGCGGCCTCAAGCTTTATGGTTACTGTGAAACATAGTAGTGGCCTGGGGCGGCCTCAAGCTTTATGGTTACTGTGAAACATAGTAGTGGCCTGGGGCGGCCTCTAGCTTTATGGTTACTGTGAAGCATAGTAGTGGCCTGGGGCGGCCTCTATCTTTATGGTTACTGTGAAGCATAGTAGTGGCCTGGGGCGGCCTCTAGCTTTATGGTTCCTGTGAAGCATAGTAGTGGCCTGGGGCGGCCTCAAGCTTTATGGTTACTGTGAAGCATAGTAGTGGCCTGGGGCGGCCTCTATTTTTATGGTTACTGGGAAGCATAGTAGTGGCCTGGGGCGGCCTCTAGCTTTATGGTTACTGTGAAGCATAGTAGTGGCCTGGGGCGGCCTCTAACTTTAGGGTTACTGTGAAGCATAGTAGTGGCCTGGGGGCGGCCTCTAGCTTTATGGTTACTGTGAAGCATAGTAGTGGCCTGGGGCGGTCTCTATCTTTATGGTTACTGTGAAACATAGTAGTGGCCTGGGGCGGCCTCAAGCTTTATGGTTACTGTGAAACATAGTAGTGTCCTGGGGCGGCCTCAAGCTTTATGGTTACTGTGAAGCATAGTAGTGGCCTGGGGCGGCCTCAAGCTTTATGGTTACTGTGAAACATAGTAGTGTCCTGGGGCGGCCTCAAGCTTTATGGTTACTGTGAAGCATAGTAGTGGCCTGGGGCGGCCTCAAGCTTTATGGTTACTGTGAAACATAGTAGTGGCCTGGGGCGGCCTCTATCTTTATGGTTACTGTGAAACATAGTAGTGGCCTGGGGCGGCCTCTATCTTTATGGTTACTGTGAAACATAGTAGTGGCCTGGGGCGGCCTCTAGCTTTATGGTTACTGTGAAGCATAGTAGTGGCCTGGGGTGGCCTCTATCTTTATGGTTACTGTGAAGCATAGTAGTGGCCTGGGGCGGCCTCAAGCTTTATGGTTACTGTGAAGCATAGTAGTGGCCTGGGGCGGCCTCAAGCTTTATGGTTACTGTGAAGCATAGTAGTGGCCTGGGGCGGCCTCTAGCTTTATGGTTACTGTGAAGCATAGTAGTGGCCTGGGGCGGCCTCTAGCTTTATGGTTACTGTGAAGCATAGTAGTGGCCTGGGGCGGCCTCTAGCTTTATGGTTACTGTGAAGCATAGTAGTGGCCTGGGGCGGCCTCAAGCTTTATGGTTACTGTGAAGCATAGTAGTGGCCTGGGGCGGCCTCTAGCTTTATGGTTACTTTGAAGCATAGTAGTGGCCTGGGGCGGCCTCTAGCTTTATGGTTACTGTGAAGCATAGTAGTGGCCTGGGGCGGCCTCAAGCTTTATGGTTACTGTGAAACATAGTAGTGGCCTGGGGCGGCCTCAAGCTTTATGGTTACTGTGAAACATAGTAGTGGCCTGGGGCGGCCTCAAGCTTTATGGTTACTGTGAAACATAGTAGTGGCCTGGGGCGGCCTCAAGCTTTATGGTTACTGTGAAACATAGTAGTGGCCTGGGGCCTGGCCTCTAGCTTTATGGTTACTGTGAAGCATAGTAGTGGCCTGGGGCGGCCTCTATCTTTATGGTTACTGTGAAGCATAGTAGTGGCCTGGGGCGGCCTCAAGCTTTATGGTTACTGTGAAGCATAGTAGTGGCCTGGGGCGGCCTCTATCTTTATGGTTACTGTGAAGCATAGTAGTGGCCTGGGGCGGCCTCTAGCTTTATGGTTACTGTGAAGCATAGTAGTGGCCTGGGGCGGCCTCTAGCTTTATGGTTACTGTGAAGCATAGTAGTGGCCTGGGGCGGCCTCAAGCTTTATGGTTACTGTGAAACATAGTAGTGGCCTGGGGCGGCCTCAAGCTTTATGGTTACTGTGAAACATAGTAGTGGCCTGGGGCGGCCTCAAGCTTTATGGTTACTGTGAAACATAGTAGTGGCCTGGGGCGGCCTCTATCTTTATGGTTACTGTGAAGCATAGTAGTGGCCTGGGGCGGCCTCTAGCTTTATGGTTCCTGTGAAGCATAGTAGTGGCCTGGGGCGGCCTCAAGCTTTATGGTTACTGTGAAGCATAGTAGTGGCCTGGGGCGGCCTCTATTTTTATGGTTACTGGGAAGCATAGTAGTGGCCTGGGGCGGCCTCTAGCTTTATGGTTACTGTGAAGCATAGTAGTGGCCTGGGGCGGCCTCTAACTTTAGGGTTACTGTGAAGCATAGTAGTGGCCTGGGGCGGCCTCTAGCTTTATGGTTACTGTGAAGCATAGTAGTGGCCTGGGGCGGTCTCTATCTTTATGGTTACTGTGAAACATAGTAGTGGCCTGGGGCGGCCTCAAGCTTTATGGTTACTGTGAAACATAGTAGTGTCCTGGGGCGGCCTCAAGCTTTATGGTTACTGTGAAGCATAGTAGTGGCCTGGGGCGGCCTCAAGCTTTATGGTTACTGTGAAACATAGTAGTGTCCTGGGGCGGCCTCAAGCTTTATGGTTACTGTGAAGCATAGTAGTGGCCTGGGGCGGCCTCAAGCTTTATGGTTACTGTGAAACATAGTAGTGGCCTGGGGCGGCCTCTATCTTTATGGTTACTGTGAAACATAGTAGTGGCCTGGGGCGGCCTCTATCTTTATGGTTACTGTGAAACATAGTAGTGGCCTGGGGCGGCCTCTAGCTTTATGGTTACTGTGAAGCATAGTAGTGGCCTGGGGTGGCCTCTATCTTTATGGTTACTGTGAAACATAGTAGTGGCCTGGGGCGGGCTCTAACTTTAGGGTTACTGTGAAGCATAGTAGTGGCCTGGGGCGGCCTCTAGCTTTACGGTTACTGTGAAGCATAGTAGTGGCCTGGGGCGGCCTCTAGCTTTATGGTTACTGTGAAGCATAGTAGTGGCCTGGGGCGGCCTCTAGCTTTATGGTTACTGTGAAGCATAGTAGTGGCCTGGGGCGGCCTCAAGCTTTATGGTTACTGTGAAGCATAGTAGTGGCCTGGGGCGGCCTCAAGCTTTATGGTTACTGTGAAACATAGTAGTGGCCTGGGGCGGCCTCAAGCTTTATGGTTACTGTGAAGCATAGTAGTGGCCTGGGGCGGTCTCTAGCTTTATGGTTACTGTGAAGCATAGTAGTGGCCTGGGGCGGTCTCTATCTTTATGGTTACTGTGAAGCATAGTAGTGGCCTGGGGCGGCCTCTATCTTTATGGTTTCTGTGAAGCATAGTAGGGTCCTGGGGCGGCCTCTATCTTTATGGTTACTGTGAAGCATAGTAGTGGTCTGGGGTGGGTGAAGGAAAATGTTTGCTGTCAGCATCATGGAGTTGAACTGTTTGTGACAGGCTGTGAAACGAGCTGGAAAGGCTGGACATATGGTGTCAATGAGGAGTATAGTTGCACCTGACCACACAGAGAACAATGGCAGGGTGAGTAGAAAATGTTGCTCAGTCCTATTTTTTATGTTATTTATACTATACTCTTGCAAATAACATTGTTCTAACCCAGATTGTGCCTGCTTCCACACCCAGACAGTGAATGGATACATGTCAGTGAGTGCTGAGGGCCAGGGGGACCTCAGGGGAAGCAATTTGACCCCAGAGGTGCAGAAGGAGGATGGGAGCCCCAGAGCCCTGCTCTCCACCACCCAGCTGGTCCTGAGGAGAGGTTTCACCGTACTGGCTGCCATTGTCATCCTAGCTGTGGGGACAAGTGTCCATCTTCTACTGCCTCTACCAATCAGCTCATGGCGCAATCTGAGTGTAGACTGGAGCAACACTACCTTTACCACTACCTACCCCCCTGAACTCACCCCGTCAACAGTTCTCATCTAGGAGTAATACCTGGGCGATCCAGAACAGACCCTGTAGCAAGACAGTCATAGTGTGCTGTGTCACTGAATCTGTTATTACACCAATTATTAAACGTGAATCAGATTTTTCCTGCAATCTAGAGCTATAATCATGATGTGTATTTTTCTGTAGGTTATCCATGCATACCTCTTACCTTGTTCAATTGTCATTTTAATTAATGATGCAAATTGATTCTTTAAGAAATGTTATGCCTTCAATACATTTAGTAAGGGCTTGCTTTTCTAAAGTGTAGCAACCTTGGCGGCAGGCATGCCCAGCTAAGATACAGTAATTAGATAAGCTACTCTAACTTGATTGATAGCCTGACATGGTTTGTTAGCTACACTCGTCGGCTGTCCCCCTAGGAGAACCCTTTGAAGAGCCCCTTTTGGTTCCAGGTAAAACCCTTTTGGGTTCCAGGTAGAGGGTTCTACATAGAACCAAAAAGAGTTCTGTCCTACAAAACGGTTCAACATGGGACCAAAAAGGTTTATCCTATGGGGACAACCTCAGAACTCTTTTGTGATCCTTTTTTCTAAAAGTGTAGGTATGAAGTTGGGAATCTATCTAGCTGGTTAGCTAAAGCCAATTTCAAAAACTTGCTAGGTGGCTAGTATTACAGAGAAACAACAAAGCATTTTTGATTTGATATATTCATCAAGAAGGAATCAATAGGCTACACAGCTTGATCAAATTAATTTACAATTATACCCTTCTGCACATCACCGGCAGCTAAAATCAAATCAAACGCTGTGTGTGTCACTCTCTCTCTCCTCCTCCACTGCATGCAGTAGAGTATCTAGCTTCCTACCTAGGCATTTCTTTGCTCTGTGCACCTTGGAGGGAACCACTTACTAGAAAGACTAAAGGGGGGTTTGGGGTGTTCTCTTTGCCTGGTCCAGTCAGTGTGCTGTAAAAATACTGTAAAAATCGGACAAATCTGAGGGGGCACGTGCCCCCTATGGGCATGACGCCACTGGTTTTGGAATGAATGAATAGAATGCAATACAAACATTTAGGATGGTACAGTGTGAGTCTGTCTTTACTTTTTAGTTTACAATATATCAAATTACCATGAGAAAACATTAGGTTTGATTGGTTTGTGTAATCAGCTCACAGTGTGATACAGTTTCATTCAGATGATTAATGAAAAGGTCCAGAATAAGTAACCCCTTTGCTCCTCACAGACCAACAGTACTGGAATTTTGGCACCATACTGTAGTTTGGCCAGCTCCTCTTCACTCCTATCTTCTCTGCTTCATTGCTTAGGTGGTCCTCTGACCACTCTCACTGAGTGGAGCTATCTCTGGAACCCATTCATTTTGAAACTGGAACATTTTCTCTGGAACTCACTCTGTGTTCATCAAGTGAGGTTGGTGAGCAGTAGGTTGATGATGATTCCCAGGGCTAGGATGAAGAGCATGACACACAGAGCCAGGGCCCTCCGCATTATCAGGGCCCTGTGGGCCAGCAGTGCCCCCACCTTGTTGAGGGCCACCCTGTCCCCAGCCTCACCATCAGCCTCAGCCCCATCTTCAGCCAAGGCATTTCTGTCTTTGTGGCCCTCACATGGAGCTGAATCATTTGAATGGGCATCTGGGGCCATGTCTGTCACACATAAACACACCTATTAGACAGAGCATTCTTTCTTACATAACCAAGAATAAAATGATACCTTTGTAAAGCCATAGAGAGAGTTATGATGAACAGTAAAGTGAAGGGTCAATGATTGATGTAGACTTTCTTACCCATGTCTGTAGAGTTCCCCTGTACCCCAGCTCTGATCTGGGCCTGCAAACAACTCAACACATCATTAAGATCCCCTTCAAGGCATTTACATTAAATTAAATAAAGACTTGAGGGTTATGCCTGTGTTCACCTCTACAGTGGCTTTCTTCCAGTTCATTCTGGATAGATAGATGATGAGGAAGGAGGACTGTAGGAACACACAGGTAAACAGACCGGTCCACAGGCCTGGGAGAAGAGAGGACGCATAACAGTAACAGTCAAAGAAGAGAAGACAACTGAAAGAGGCAGTAGGGAGATTGGCGGCAGTTTGTCTTCGCTTAAGCCAACTTGTCACCTTGCTTCACAAACCAACAATGTGATGTTGTTAAAATACGAAACAGTCAGGTGCCCAGGTGCAATATTGGAGCAATCAAAAGACTGAAAAAGAAATGTGATACTGTATTACCCCATAAATTCATAGAACAAAATTCAGAATGCGTTATAGATGTTCTTACCCATGATTCCTAGCTTGGCAGCAAACATCAGGGACACTCCAATAGGAAAGCCAACCCCATAGTAACCCAGGATGTTGCATATCGCCCCAACCTTCTGCTTCCCTGCCCCCCTTATAATACTACCCGAGGCAGCCTGGGGAAACAGGAGAAGCAGACAGTTCCACTATAAACATGTGTGCAGTGCCTTCAGAAAGGATTCACAGCCCTTTACTTTTACAAATGTTTGTTGTGTTACAGGCTGAATTTAAAATGTATTAAATTGAGTTGTTTTGTCACTGGACTGCACAATACGCCATAATGTCAAAGTGGAATTATGTTTTATTTTTATTTATTTTTTATTAATAAATAAAAAATGAAAAGCTGATATGTCTTGAGTAGAGAAATATTCAACCTCTTTGTTATGGCAAGCTTAAATAAGTTCAGGAGTAAAAATGTGCTTAACAACTCACAAGTTTCATGGACTCACTCTGTGTGCAATAATAATGTTAGACATGATTTTTGAATGACTACCCCATCTCTGTACGCTACACATACGATTATCTGTAAGGTCCCTCAGTCGAGCAGTAAATTGCAAACATAGATTCAACAACAAAGACCAGGGAGTTTTTCCAATGCCTCGCAAACAAGGGCACTGATTGATAGATGGGTAAAAATAAAAAAGAATGGTGAAGTTATCAATTACACTTTGGATGGTGTATCAATACACCCAGTCGCTACAAGAATACAGGCGTCATCCCTAACTAAGATGCCGTAGAGGGGGGAAAAATGCTCAGGGATTTCACCATGACGCCAATGGTGACTTTTAAACAGTTACAGAGTTTAATGGCTATGATAAGAGAAAACCTAATTGACAGAGTAAAAAGCTGGAAGCCTGTACAGAATACAAATACTCATGCATCCTGTTTGCAACAAGGCACTAAAGTAATACTATAAAAAAATGTGAAAAAGCAATTAACTTTTTGTCCTGAATACAAACTATTATGTTTAGGGCATATCCAATACAACACATTACTGACTAACACTGTCCATATTTTCAAGGATAATGGTGGCTGCATCATGCTATGGGTATGCTTGGAATTGTTAAAGGACTGGGAGTTTTCAGGATAAAAAATACATGGGATTTCACTTAAGCATAGCACAGGCAAAATCCTAGAGGAAAACCTGGTTCAGTCAGCTTTCCACCAGATACTGGGAGAGGAATTTACCTTCCAGCAGGACAATAACCTAAAACACAAGGCCAAATCTACACTGGAGTTGCTTATCAAGAAGACAGTGAATGTTCATGTGGTAAGGACAAATGTTGGATATGAAAAGCAGGTACAGGGAGTTGACATTTAATTTAGCACAAACATGGAACAGGACAGAAACAGCGTCAGAACCAGGTAAGACAAAGATATACGACAATTAATGCTGATGCGGGGGACAACCTAGAGAACAGGCAGATATAGGGGAGGAAATAACCACAGGTGAGTGAGTCCAGGTGAGTGTAATCAATCGCTGATGCGAGTGACGAGGGGAGCAGGTGTGCATAATGATGGTGGCAGGTGTGCATAATGATAGTGGCAGGTGTGCATAATAATGGTGGCAGGAGTGCATAATGATGGTGGCAGGAGTGCGCAATGCAGGGAGCAGGCGTGACAGATTCGGCTTAAATTTACTTGAAAATCTAAGAACTGAAAATGTTTGTCCAGCAATGATCAACAACCAATTTGACAGGGCTTGAAGAATTTAGAAAATTATAATGGGCAAATGTTGCACAATCCAGGTGTGGAAAGCTCTTAGAGACCCAGAAAGACTCACAGCTATAATCGCTGCCAAGGGTGCTTCTACAAAATATTAAAATTCAGGGGTGTGAATACTTATGTAAATAAGGCATTTCTGCATTTAATTTTCAATACATTTGGAAATATTTCTAAAAACAAGTTTTCAATTTATCATTATGGAGTATTGTGTGTAGACAGGTGAGAAAAAAACATATATTTCATCCATTTTAAGTCAATAAGTCAAAGGGTATGAATACTTTCTGAAGGCACTGTATATACAGGTAACTTCCAAAATAAAGGAAACACTCGAGTAAATGAGGGATGCAAAGTATATTGGGAGATTAAGGTAAAGGTTAAAAAAAATATTGAAAGCAGGTGCTTCCACACAGGTGTGGTTCCTGAGTTAATGAAGCAATTAACATCCCATCATGCTTAGAGTCATGTATAAAACTGCCCATTAATTTCGCTACCATGGCTAGAAGTAGAGATCTCAGTGAGTCCCTCCACTTCTAGAAATTATGCCAAGGTGCATTGAAACTGTTCTGGCTCATGGTGGCCCAACATCCTATTAAGACACTTTATGTTGGTGTTTCCTTTATTTTGGCAGTTACATTTAGATACATAAATACCTTTGATATAAAAAGTGGATCCATATTGTGATGAGTAAAGGGAGCTATAAGTTGTGATACAGTAGAAGCATTGACTCCTTACCGATATTGCATATAACAGAAGAAAAGGGGCATAGAAAGCCATAACTTGAGCAACCCTCTCTCTGATCTGCCTGTTGGTAGAAATTCAAGGGGAAGAAATACATTCAGTTATGTAGAATCAATGATAGAGACACCTCACCCTAGTTAAAGTGTAAAGGAATATGTAAGCAAAGTTCATGACAGTGTACGTCTGTATTACAGTGAGTGACTTAGTTATGTCATAGAGAAAGGTTATTAATGTTCACTCTCATACACAGGTCTGGTGATAACGATACAATAAAACACACCAGTGATGTAGTAAAACACAACAAACTGCTTAGCCATGGTGACGATCAACAGATCCCAAAGCCACAGGAACAAATCTGGATTGGTTAATTACCATAGACTACATTACTCACTCATCATATGTAAAGACGTAGGAGATTTTGTTCTTCAGTATCCCAACAAGAACCGACAAGCACACAGAAACGGACCCTGGACAGAGACAACAGGTCATGCACAGACGGAACACATATCTCCAGTAAAACTTTGAATCCTTTAATTATTGTATGAATGCTTCATTTGCTGTTGTCAAGCTTTGAAATATCATTTGAGGTGTTTGGCAGGCACATGTACCAGCACAGAACATGGCCAGCTTGGCAGACAGCTTGGCCTGCTCTGTATCTCCAGCCCCCAGAGCACTGCCCACCCTCACACTGCCAGCCACACTGAACCCTAGAGGGAACTGACAACACACACACACACACACACACACACACACACACACACCATGATCAATCTCTGGGACTGCAACCAGATCATTCACTTCCTATGTGCCTGGTGTGAATATATAGTCTGATGGATGAACATTTGCCGAAAAGTTCTAGTAAATCTCAACTATATATTTACCATGTAGCAAATGCTTGCCAGTTCGAAGACGACTGATTGTGCTCCAAGCTCCACCTCACTTATCAGACCTGCCATTGAGAGGTAGTGAGACAGGATATCAAACCAAAGTAGAAACACTGTAGTATCTAAACCGTTTGTAATGTGTAGAAGTATCCACAAGAAAATAGTCAAATATAGAGCAACATTTCACTTTAAAAAAATAGATCAATGGCAGTCACAGACATCAAAACAACCCAAATATCTATGTTGTCATACCTGCTAGAAAGCCTCCAATCTCATAAGTCCACCACTCCACACACAGCATGATCATGCTAGGAATAGCCAGCTGGATGTAGGTGCCCCAGTCTTCCAAGCACTCCCTAGACCAACCTACAGGGGAACACAAGGCTCGGACACTGGGATCGTCCCTGAAAGGCTCATGCTAATGTTCTCACAGAAGGTGTTTGGGTCTAAACCAAAACCATGCTGTGTTAATACATTAGGAAGCCACAAACAGAGCACTTGGTTTGACATGGCACTGCTGCTCCCCTCAATAAATGCATACTAATAAATGTGTATTATGCATCCCTTTGTATGTGATCCATTTAAGTCATAGACTGGGAGTTCAGAGAGTTCAAAGAGTTTGTGGATTTGGCGGTATAATCTCTACTTTAGTGGAATCATATCTCACCTGCCCAGGTGGCCTTGTGTAGTTCCTTCCACAGGATATAGGCATAAAGTATAGCAGCCAGAGAGAACTGAGAGATGGTGTTGGCCCACGCAGACCCACTGTCAACCGAAAACAATCCACAACATACATTACATCCTATAGCCCTCAGTGCTAACAATTACCATCCCATCCTATAGCCCTCAATGGTAATGATGGTGACAGAGGATTCCCTCTCTGGGGATGACACTCACGCCACACCCAGGTCCAGAACATAGAGGAAGATGTAGTTGATGAGGGCATTCAGTACGTTGGCCACCACACCTGTGATGACCTGCGGCCATATGATTCCCTGAAGGACAATAAAGTCTCATTCAGATCAAATGGTCAGGTTATAATTCTCTTTGCAGGGTGACTGACCTGAGGTCTAGGTTAGCTCTAACCTGATTCTGTAGATATCTGGCCTCCAGCTGATAAATAAATGTGGCCTGTTAAAAAATAAATGATAAACATGTTTTAGTAAGTTATTGACATGGTAAATTAATTATTTTCTTAATTGATTGTGTACACGTGTGTCTGGGTAGATAGATAGGTATACTCACTGGGAGTGCTGGCATAAAAATCTTCACATACACCTGAGACAGCCTAAAGTGAAATACGAGAGCTCTGTCAGAATGATCCAAAACAATAATCACATTCTACAAACCAATCTCTACATGTCACTTTGTGAATGAGAGAAAACAGCCAAATTCAGAGATATAGTCTGCGTCCCAAATGGAATCCTATTCCCTATGGGCCCTGGTCAAAAGTAGTGCACTATATAGGGAATAGAGTGCAATTTTAGACATCTATTAGATCTGGGGTAACTGTTTGCAGTGACTGGAGGGGTCTGATCTACCTGGCGACCTCTGGGCTCTGTTTGACAGCCAGGAGGATTGGTTCTGTGTTGATGAGAACAGCCCAGCATGGGAAACAGGCCAGAAGTTGAATGAGGATGGCTCTCTGTACAATGACCCCAACTTTCAGGAGGTTACGGCTCCCAAAAGTCTGCAAGGAACCATAATCAAGTTCACCTTTGAGTGGCACGGCAGGATAATGTAGCTCTGGTCCAGGGCGTTAAATGCTCCTTGCAGAAGCTGAGCCCCAGCAAGCCGCGTGTGACCCCCTGGACCAGAGCTAGAGTGAAGGCACATTTGATAACATTTTGGAGACAGTGCTCTGTGTTAGGAGGAGGAAACAGACCAGGTTTCATTCCTACCTGAGATATGAGTGTGTCACACGCTGATGATAAACCATACCCAATGGAGACACCTGTAACATTAATCACCTGGAAGACCAGAATAGAGATTTTGAGAATTTGTTGAAAATGTCAATATCATGGTGTCCTGTAATTTCAATATTACCACAGCCAGGTACCAGTCTGTTTGTGCCATCAGGTTTGGCATGACAAGGAGTGGCAAAAGTCACATGATGGCACAAACAGACAAGTACCCGGGATAATAAATCAAATCAAATCAAATGTTATTTGTCACATACACATGGTTAGCAGATGTTAATGCGAGTGTAGCGAAATGCTTGTGCTTCTAGTTCCGACAATGCAGTAATAACCAACAAGTAATCTAACTAACAATTCCAAAACTACTGTCTTATACACAAGTGTAAGGGGAGAAAGAATATGTACATAAAGATATATGAATGAGTGATGGTACAGAGCAGCATAGGCAAGATACAGTAGATGGTATCGAGTACAGTATATACATATGAGATGAGTATGTAAACAAAGTGGCATAGTTAAAGTGGCTAGTGATACATGTATTACATAAAGATGCAGTAGATGATATAGAGTACAGTATATACGTATACATATGAGATGAATAATGTAGGGTATGTAAACATTATATTAGGTAGCATTGTTTAAAGTGGCTAGTGATATATTTTACATCATTTCCCATTATTAAAGTGGCTGGAGTTGAGTCAGTGTTTTGGCAGCAGCCACTCAATGTTAGTGGTTGCTGTTTAACAGTCTGATGGCCTTGAGATAGAAGCTGTTTTTCAGTCTCTCGGTCCCAGCTTTGATGCACCTGTACTGACCTCGCCTTCTGGATGATAGCGGGGTGAACAGGCAGTGGCTCGGGTGGTTGTTGTCCTTGATGATCTTTATGGCCTTCCTGTAACATCGGGTGGTGTAGGTGTCCTGGAGGGCAGGTAGTTTGCCAGCCTTACGGTTGTGGGCGGAGCAGTTGCCGTACCAGGCGGTGATACAGCCCGCCAGGATGCTCTCGATTGTGCATCTGTAGAAGTTTGTGAGTGCTTTTGGTGACAAGCCGAATTTCTTCAGCCTCCTGAGGTTGAAGAGGCACTGCTGCGCCTTCTTCACCATGCTGTCTGTGTGAGTGGACCAATTCAGTTTGTCTGTGATGTGTATGCCGAGGAACTTAAAACTTACTACCCTCTCCACTACTGTTCCATTGATGTGGATAGGGGGGTGTTCCCTCTGCTGTTTCCTGAAGTCCACAATAATCTCCTTAGTTTTGTTGATGTTGAGTGTGAGGTTATTTTCCTGACAACACACTCCGAGGGCCCTCATAATATTATCCAGAATTGTTGTAATAAAAAAGTGATATAAACTCATAAATCAATCAATACTTACAGCTATGGCGAGAGTGACCCCTGCCAGTTCTGTCTTCCCCAAATGGCCGCAGAAAATTGTACTGACGAAACTAACTAAAAAGACCATGAGCTGAGCCATAACCTGGTAAGAATAGAATACATCCACAACATTTGATAAATCAGTTGATGTCGTTGTACATACTATCAGGCATATGTGGAGTGAATAGGCCTAACACTATGAAGTGTTAAACAATCTACGGTTTGAGGTAATTCCAAGTGATTCAGGTTAAACAGACCAGGTTATATATGAATCAATGATTCAGGTTAAACAGACCAGGTGATAGATGAATCGATGATTCAGGTTAAACAGACCAGGTGATAGATGAATCGATGATTCAGGTTAAACAGACCAGGTGATAGATGAATCGATGATTCAGGTTAAACAGACCAGGTGATAGATGAATCGAGGATTCAGGTTAAACAGACCAGGTGATAGATGAATCGAGGATTCAGGTTAAACAGACCTATATAGTATGCCAGATACCAGTAACCTATAACTATCCAGTGTGCCAATGGCATTTAAGTGAATTCAATCATATGCAAGCATCACTGCTAAATAACAATAATAATGTAATATAACAATGCAAAGTTTTATATAGCTTTGACCTAATTGTGGGCAAAATGTAATAAAGATGTTTCTTACCACAGGCCCAGCCATTGTTGATAATTCAAGAATTTCTTTTTTGAATTCAACAGGAATCAACCTGCGAATACATCTCAAACAGCTCCCACATATTGTCAATTCATTCCCATTCATCCTGCTCTCCACAATTCCATTAGAATCCATTTCTAAAGACTGTCGCTCAGAAAAGTCTGCATGGTCAAGTGAGAACAAGGTGGTATTCTAGCTGCCAGCTGCCAGAGCGAGACTTCCTATCTGATGACATCCTTTGTCACTCCCTAGCTCTGACTTAGCTGTATACTGGCAAACTCAACTGGCATTGTTAAACATGATTTCCAATCAACTGCTGGACAAAGTTCACAGTCTTTTGTCAATTCTGCAACTGCACCACATGATGGAGCTCTTTCCTTCCTCTGCAAACATCAACATTGTTTGAAAATAAAGTATTTTTTCTCTAAAGCCGTGTTCGAGAGCAGTTGTTCCCAAACTTTTTAGAATCCCGAACCCCTTCAAACATTCAACCTCCAGCTGCGTACCCCCTCTAGCGCCAGGGTCAGCGCACTCTCAAATGTTTTTTTTTTACCATCATTGTAAGCCTGCCACACACACTATATGATACATTTATTAAACATAAGAATGAGTGCGAGTTTTTGTCACAACCCAGCTCGTGGGAAGTGACAAAGAGCTCTTATAGGACGAGGGCACAAATAATAATATAATAATAACAATCAATAATTTAGCTCATTATTTAGCCATCTTACATATAAAACCTTATTTGTTCATCAACAATTGTGAATAAATCCCCACAGGTTAATGAGAAAGATGTGCTTGAAAGGATGCACATAACTCTGCAGTGTTGGGTTGAATTGGAGAGAGTCTCAAGTCTTAAATAATTTTCCTCACACAGTCTGTGCCTGTAATTCGTTTTCATGAAAGTCCGTATTGCCCAGCGACAGCCCCGAAACCTGAAGGATCTGGAGAAAGTCTGTATGGAGGAATGGGCCAAAATCCCTGCTGCAGTGTGTGCAAACCTGGTCAAGAACTATAGGAAACGTATGATCTCTGTAATGCAAACAAAGGTTTCTGTACCAAATATTAAGTTCTGCTTTTCTGATGTATCAAATACTCATGTCATGCAATAAAATGCAAATGATTTACTTAAAAATCATACAATGTGATTTTCTGGAGTTTTGTTTTAGATTCCGTCTCTCAGAGTTGAAGTGTACCTATGATAAAAATTACAGACCTCTACATGCTTTGTAAGTGGGAAAACCTGCAATATCGGCAGTGTATCAAATACTTGTTCTCCCCACTGTAGGTACATGGTTGCAAAGGTTATCAGTGTCATAACAGCGTGCTTTGCCAAGGCAGTATACTCTGAGCACAGACCTACCTATAAATCTGGCAGTGGCTTCTGATTAAATCAAATTTTCACAGAACCGCTTGTTGCAATTTCAATGAGGCTCTCTTGTTCAGATATTGGTAAGTGGACTGGAGGCAGGGCATGAAAGGGATAACGAATCCAGGTGTTTGTGTCGTCCGTTTCGGGAATGTACCTGCGTAATTGCGCACCCAGCTCACTCAGGTGCTTCGCTATATCACATTTGACATTGTCCATAAGCTAGAGTTCATTTGCACACAAAAAATCATACAATGATGGAAAGACCTGTGTGTTGTCCTTAATGCAGACAGAGGAGAGCTTCAACTTCTTAATCATAGCCTCACTTTTGTCCCACACATTGAATATAGTTGCGGAGAGTCCCTGTAATCCTAGATTTAGATCATTCACGTGAGAAAAAACATCACCCAGACAGGCCAGTCGTGTGAGAAACTCGTCATCATGCAAGTGGTCAGACAAGTGAAAATTATGGTCAGTAAAGAAAACTTTAAGCTCATCTCCCAATTTTAAAAAAATGTGTCAATTCTTTGCCTCTTTATAACCAGAACTGTATGTTGTAAAAGCGTTACATGGTCGCTGCCCATATCATTGCATAATGCAGAAAATACACGATTGTTCAGGGGCCTTGCTTTAACAAAGTTAACCATTTTCACTGTAGTGTCCAAAACGTATTTATAGCTGTCAGGCATTCCCTTGGCAGCAAGAGCCTCTCGTTAGATGCTGCAGTGTACCCAAGTGGCGTCGGGAGCAACTGCTTGCACGCACGTTACCACTCCACTATGTCTCCATCATTGCTTTTGCACCATCAGTACAGATACCAACACATCTTGACCACCAAAGTCCATTTGATGTCACAAAGCTGTCCAGTACTTTCAAAATATCCTCTCCTGTTTCCCTGGTTTCCAGAAGAGGATGTCTTCCTTAATTGACCCTTCATAAACGTAACGGACATGTACTAGGATCTGTGCCAGGCCCGCCACGTCTGTTGATTCATCCAGCTGTAACGCATAGAATTCACTGGCTTGTATGCGAAGCAGTAATTGTTTCAAAACATCTCCTGCCATGTCACTGATGCATCGTGAAACATTGTTGTTTGATGAAGATATTGTCTGTATAGTTTTTTGGGCCTTCTCCCCCAGCACTGTCCCAGCCATATCCGAGGTAGCAGGAAGAATTAAGTCCTCCACAATAGTATGGGGCTTGCCTGTCCTAGCCACTCGGTAGCTCACCATATAAGATGCTTCTAGCCCCTTCTTATTAATGGTATCTTTTGCTTTAATACATGTCTTACTATTCGAAATTGTCTTAATTCTTGCTTAAAAAAACGGTGGCTTATTTTTCAAATTGGCATGTTTCGTTTTTAAATGTCTGCGCAAGAGTGAAGGTTTCATCGAGTTGTGAGAGTACCTTTGCACCTATAACACACTGGCTGAGGAAAGGCATTGCTCCCAATATAAGTGAACCCCAAATCGATGTAGTTCTCATCGTATTTGCGCCTCTTCGATGGTCCAACGTCCCTGTCTGTAAGGTGCTTTCCTGGGTAAGGGGGCAGTAGCTCTTCGGCTGCATCAGATTCACAACTGTCAGTGTCCATGCAAGCTGGGTTAACAACAAATGTAGAATTACTAATGCTAGCATTGGATGTGCTCATGGAAGCAGAACAACTTGTCATCGACAGGTGCTGGTGCCGAACTGCTGGTTGTAGCAGTACTACCAGTACAGCTGTTATATGTCTTACTTGTTGAACCATTTATCCATTTTGGAGCAAACGGAAAGAGCAGCAGCTACGTTTGGCTACATACTGACCGTCAGTGGAATTCCCGCGAGAGAGTAACAGTTAATGTGATTGGATGTTAATTATTTGAGTCGACTACCTGTATTTGACATTGTGTTGTTATATCGCTGAACACTAGATGGTTTCATTTTATTTTTGGCAGTGAAACAAGGCTACTCAGGCGAGAAAAAATCATCACCCAAATGTATAACCCCTTTGGAAAATATAAATGGACGATAAAAATCACATTTTTATTTGGCGTACCCCCGACGGCATTATCCAGTTTGGGAATACATGTTCTGGAGCATAAATTTTGCTCAGTAGCTGATCACCGACTGAGCAGACAAATAATGAGTAGTCATTTGAGATGATTTGGAGATCAGTCAGTCTGTTATGGGAAACTGCAATATAGTCGATTTCAAAAACAACCAGGCAATTTTAACAATGACATTTACAAAGGTCTAAAGCTGCAAAAGTCTCTGACAGAAAGTCGATGGTAGGTGCCAGTCCCATCAGTTGAAAGATCAAACATATGAGGCTCTAGACACCTGAGGGCTGACACTTCCTGTGGTTACCTTACTGTAGACTCAGAGTATGACCCAGTGAACACATTAGTGTAGATAATAGTGCCTGTCTAAAAGTAACAGAGACCTTGCAGCCTAATGGGTCTTTAAGACAATTTCAAGTATGTTTAAAACACACTTAAACTGTGAGTATTAGGTATCATACAATCGTGTGCTATCTAGAACCAAAAAGGGTTCCACGGCTGTCCTTAGGTTCCAGGTAGAACCTTTTGAGTTCTATGTAGAGGGTTCTACCTGGAACCACAGAGTTCTGCCCCACAAATAGGATCTACCTGGAACCAAAAAGGATACTCCTATGGCAGGGGGCAGCAGAGTGCGGCAGGGTAGCCTAGTGGTTAAAGCGTTGGACTCGTAACTGCAAGGTTGCAAGTTCAAATCCTCAAGCTGACAAGGTACAAATCTGTTGTTCTGCCCCTGAACAACCCACTGTTCCTAGGCCATCATTGAAAATAAGAATTTGTTCTTAACTGACTTTCCTAGTTAAATAAATAAATGCAGACAGCCTCAGAACCCTTTTGGAAATATTTCTCTAATAGTGTGTACTGTGTAGGCCTACATTTGACACTGTTTGACATTGAATGTACAGTGTTTTGCTTTGTTTTGTCTCATATTAATGCTTACAATAGCTCTTATAATGGGATGGAGACTTATATTCATGGAAACATTACATTTGGTTATTCCAATTTAGTTGTGTTGAAAACCAATTGATTGTCAGAGAATTGATTGTCAGGGTACTTCTCTCGGGTCAGCGTCAATTCAATTTGGGTGCGAAGGACACAAAGAAAGGCTTTTTGTCCCACTGTCTTGGCTCTGTCCTTTTTTAACTTGGATGAGAGAAAATTCAATGAGTTAAGAATGTCTGGTTCATTTAATTAGAGAGTGATTTGGCCTGTGGGAAAGCATCAAACACTATCTTCTGAGTATGAGGAGAGGTTGATTCTATCAGACAGGCCACATATTGTCTGCTTTAGTAACTGATACAGTGGCTAAGTAGGAGGGCAACAGAAGCTTAGACATCCTGTAAGGCTGATCTATGAAACTCTCTCCATGTCTGATTCAGCATGACTCAGTGCATACAACTTAGGTGTATCAGGTACACAGATACCACACAAAGCTCCCATTTTCCCTGTCCTCACAGACCTTAGTGGTGTCATTGACTTTTGCTGTGTTTGAGCTGAGGTAATAGATATTACTTTGGAGGTCCCAAGTGACCCTAACATGCACCATTGAACAACTATGTGTCTTATTGTCCGGTATGAAATTGTGTTCAATAGCACACACATGGTTAATAACAACACGTGTTCTGCTGTGCTGTGTAAATTTACCAAAGGGATTTACTTGTCTATAGAATATTTTTTTATGCAACCTCAGCAAAGAATATAGCTCCCATTCTCCCTTTCTTACTGAACACTTAAATGTATATATAGGTAATAATAGAGGCTATGATACACGAGGACTTGTTTCAATTGGATAATGAGTGGGTGTTGCAGCGGCAGCAAAGAGAGAGAAAGGCACTGTAATTACATAAGCTTCTACCCCCTTAGGACGTTAGATCATAGTTAGATCACAGTGATCTGAGCTGTACTATACACCCAGCTACTCCTTAAGTATCTAACATTTTAAATTCCCAAGACTGTGGTCAGGGTCAGGGCTTAGCTAAGATATTATATTTTCTTCCTTCCTTCCCTTTCTCAGTCTCCTCTCTGCCCCTTGAGGTTCCAATCCTCCTCCATAGCCCACAATAAAGTGCAGTTTTGGGATGCTTTAGCTGTCAATGGCCATATCGTCTTGTAGGATTCAACCATTAAAAACCTGTAGAGTGTCTGTGAAATGTCTGCTGTCTTGTCTAGACTGTGAAACATGCCCTCTCTATACAATTCTTTCATGTTAGTGAGATGTTTCACCAGGTCTCCACTGTGTGTTGTATTGAAGTGGAGCTATAGCCCTGGATACTATTAATAGGAGGTTGTGAAATTGACTATTTTGTCTGTACAACAATACTGGGTTTCTAGTGAATCTCCTGACCTCGCCAGGTTCATGCAATCTCTCAGTGGTGGGACAATGACACATTCTTTTCTTTCTCCACAGTTAGAGCCATTCAGCCAAAGCCTGAGCTGTGTTGGTGTACTGTGCGCTAAGTTTATTGGATCATCTGGGCCTATGTACCAAACCACCAATCACTGAGAAAAGGAGCAGACGAAAACAATAGTACAGTCAGAGTCAGCTGTGAAACTCTGCATGTTTTAGTCATGAAGTTGAGAAATAGTTAAGGAGTAGCCGAGGAGGACTGCTACTGAAACATTGTCATCTCCTGCTTGCTGTTCAAACACGTTCTCTAGAGCCACGTTTATAGCTGGTTCTAACATGTGTCCTTTGTCTTGATCTTGTCCACATTCTGATTGTATCCACATTTTTAGACAGGTGTAGGCGATTAAAAGACTCATTGTGATCTGACTGTAATCAGATCGTTTTGACCACCTCCGCAGGTAGTTAGGGACAATCATGTGTAAACAGATATGGATGGTCAGACCATTTAAATCATCATTATACCAGTCTCTAAAATCATTGACAGGTAGCACCATTGACTTATGGCATCAATAATTGTCTTAAAATAAAAACATGCATGTTATTTTGAAATGTAAATATCTGTCAAATAATCTGCATACAGGGAGGCAGCAGGTAATCAGGAAATCTGGAATCTCCCCCACATTTAGTCAGGAATATGAATAAATGTACAGTATTTCTTACAAAGGGCTTACTTTGATCATAACTTACAACATGTATTCCTATGATAGTTGTTTATAGGTCTCAAATAAACTCAGCAAAAAAGAAACATCCTCTCACTGTCAACTGCATTTATTTTCAGCAAACTTAACATGTGTAACTATTTGTATGAACATAACAAGATTCAACAACTGAGACATAAACTGATCAAGTTCCACAGACATGTCACGCCCTGACCTTTGATACCCCTGCTTTTCTATATATTTTGGTTAGGTCAGGGTGTGACTTGGGTGGGTACTCTTGTTTTTGTACATTCTATGTTTTGTATTTCTACGTTGGCCTGATATGGTTCCCAATCAGTGACAGCTGTTTATCGTTGTCTCTGATTGGGGATCATATTTAGGAAGCCCTTTTGCCCACTTTCTGGTGTGGGATCTTGTTTATGTTAGTTGCCTTAGTGCACATCTGTAGCGTCACGTTTTGTTCAGTGAATTTTGATTTATTAAAATGATGTGGAACTTTACTCACTAGGCGCCTTGGTCCGATCCTTACGACGAACGTGACAAGACATGTGACTAACAGAAATTGAATAATGTGTCCCTGAACAAAGGGGGGTCAACATCAAAAGTAACAGTTAGCATCTCCTCATGGACTGCACCAGATTTGCCAGTTCTTGCTGTTAGATGTTACCCCACTCTTCCACCAAGGCACCTGCAAGTTCCCAGACATTTCTGGGGGAAATGACCCGAGCTCTCGCCCTCCGATCCAACAGGTCCCAGACATGCTCAATGGGATTGAGATCCGGGCTCCTCGCTAGCCATGACAGAACACTGACATTCCTGTCTTGCAGGAAATCACGCACAAAATGAGCAGTATGGCTGGTGGCATTTTCATGCTGGAGGGTCATGTCAGGATGAGCCTGCAGGAAGGGTACCACATGAGGAAGGAGGATGTCTTCCCTGTAACGCACAGTATTGAGATTGCCTGCAATAACAACAAGCTTAGTCCAATGATGCTGTGACACACTGCCCCAGACCATGACGGACCCTCCACCTCCAAATCGATCCGGCTCCAGAGTACAGGCCTCATTGTCAAGCTCATTCCTTTGACAATAAACATGAATACGACCAGACAAAACCACGACTCGTCAGTGAAGAGCACTTTTTGCCAGTCCTGTCTGGTCCAGCGACGGTGGGTTTGTGCACATAGGCAACGTTGTTGCCGGTGATGTCTGGTGAGGACCTGCCTTACAACAGGTCTACAAGCCCTCAGTCCAGCCTCTCTCAGCCTATTGCGGACAGTCTGAGCACTGATGGAGGTATTGTGTGTTCCTGGTGTAACTCGGGCAGTTGTTGTTGCCATCCTGTACCTGTCCCCCAGGTGTGATGTTTGGATGTACCGATCCTGTGCAGGTGTTGTTACACGTGGTCTGCCACTGCGAGGACGATCAACTGTCCCTCCTGTCTCCCTGTAGCGCTGTCTTAGGTGTCTCACAGTACGGACATTGCAATTTATTGCCCTGGCCACATCTGCACACGCAGGGACCCTGGGCATCTTTCTTTTAGTGTTTTTCTGAGTCAGTAGAAAGGTCTCTTTAGTGTCCTAAGTTTTCATAACTGTGACCTTAATTGCCTACCATCTGTAAGCTGTTAGTGTCTTAATGACCGTTCCACAGGTGCATGTTCATTAATTGTTTATGGTTCATTGAACAAGCATGGGAAACAGTGTTTAAACCCTTTACAATGAAGATCTGTGAAGTTATTTGGATTTTTATGAATTATCTTTGAAAGACAGGGTCCTGAAAAAAGTGACGTTTCTTTTTTTGCTAAGTTTATAACTCTTTATTTTATAGGGGTTATAATGAATGTAAGGTTACAATGGGTTTCTTTACATTCCAGGACCTGCTGGGAAGAACATAACTCAAGCATACAAAATAATACATTCAAAAAACTCTTGACATTCCTGCTGGCACAGCTCCCCTCTGTCTATATATTTAAAACTGCACTCTAAGTCACGCTCT
Organism: Oncorhynchus masou masou; assembly: GCF_036934945.1. Taxonomy (NCBI): domain Eukaryota; kingdom Metazoa; phylum Chordata; class Actinopteri; order Salmoniformes; family Salmonidae; genus Oncorhynchus; species Oncorhynchus masou. Next base: position 63,921,191 of record NC_088220.1, read on the forward strand.
GTAGAGCTAAGCAATGTCTTTAATCTATTTGAGAATAGGTCATTTCTTTATATATAAAGAAAGGTACACAGTGATCTTGGCTGCATTTAACAATGCTTCTGCCCAGACTGAAAGGTGGACACGTTACACTAGGTTTTCACAATGTTCCTGGGAGGACAGCATTTCATTTTCAATTCTCCTTGAAACAATTTGCCCTGGGTTAGTGGTCCATTTTTCAAGACAACCAACAATTTCCCATTTCATTATGTAACTAATGGCACATGGATGAATGAAGTTATTAGGAGCAATTTAGGTTAGGTAACATTATGCTTCCCAGGCAAAACTAACAAAATGTACTGTTTTTTGTGTGAAAGTGATTGTTTTATATACACATAACAATTATGGGAAAAAAATACATATTTGGTCCGTTAAGATGATTACATATTTTATTTTCCTATATGAAACTGTACAGAGATGTATTTTGTCATTTGTATTACACTGGGCTGAACTACACTCCAATGTATTTTGTAACAAGATACTTTCAAGAGCTATACAGTAATTCGTATTTTCATTTTGTATAGCGGTTCACCATTTTGTGGCTCCCTTTCACCTTGCATTGGTATCAGAAGTCTAACAGCACTATGGTGTGGTCTGCTAAATGAACTAAACATAAATGTGTATGTAAAAATGGACAGTTGAAAAGCAAGCAGAGTATTATTCTAATGAGCTCTGCCCCGAAACAAGGTTTTGTGTAAAAGCGACACAGCTTTGTCAAAATTGACTTTTCATAGCAGGTTTAGGAGGACTTACGCAGTAGGTTAGGAGAATTAACTTAGCAGGTTAGAAAATGAGGTTAAGCTGTATCCATTCTAGACATGACCCTGAAACAAGGCCAATAATAATACACAGTGTTCTTTGCAGTTCAGTTTGGTATGTTCATTTTCACATATGCAGTCAGTGCATTCACCTAAGGTAGATAAACAACAACAACATATCACAGTCATAGCAAGTAAAACATTTCTGTAACCATTACTGAGAATGTTGTTGCAGTTCGGGCCAGCAACTTGCAAATCTATTTCTGTATTTTAAAATACAAAATACATGTCATTTAATTAAATACATTTCAAAATACAAGTATTTTGTAGTTTATTTTGATACATTGATCTTTATGGTATTCTGTAATTGTATTCTGTAATTGTATTCTGTAATTGTATTCTATAATTGTATCTTGTAATCTTTGCCCATCTCTGACTGTACATGCAAGCAGCCCAGACATTACCTTTGACATGTTGTCAATTTCAGAGGGTGCAATAGCAAGCACCATATACAATAAACTATATATATAAACTATATTACATCTCATGAATAAACAACTTTTGATCAAGATAACATACCAATAATTCAATAAAAAGTATTGAATTACATATTATATTACTGTTATAATAAAGGAGAAACGTCAGTGTCCGCACACAGTATCCATTGTACAGTGTATTCACATATCTGAGTTTTCAATATGTTTGCATTTTCCAGCCCCAATGATTCAAGTTTAGAAAAGTGTGTACAGTGGGATCTCAAGTTATACAGTCATACAGTATTCAAAGTTCAAATGGGGTCGGAAGTACAATGCACCATGTTTCACCATTGACTACGAGCAAAATGAAAACAAGTTAATATATGACTATAGATTTGCAAAAATAGAAGATGGCATACATTATTTGGTCATGGGAACATAGTTCAGAAGCTATTTTGTGCAAATTAACAATTTATCAAAAATCTTAAACCCCAAATGGATTTGAACTATGGGTCTTGAGATATAAACAGACCAAAAAATACGAGGCGTGAGAAGTTGAGAACATGATAATTTGATGGAGATAATACTTGGGCATTTTAAATGGAACTGGACATACTCTGTATAACACATTACAGCATTAAAAGTACAGTAGTGCTACTTTTAACCTCATTCTTCTCTCCAGTTAAACTCAGCCTCCAATCCCCCCACCCACCTGACCACCCACCCACCCACTCATCCACCCATCCATCCATCCATTCATCCATCCATCCATCCATCCTCTCTTTCCACAGGGTTATTCAAGTGTCCTTTGTAATGGAAGCCATGTGGCTTTTCTCCCAACAACCTATTACGACCAGTCACGTTGGTGCCTTTCTCGCCAGAGGTCCATGGCACATTAAGGGCCCTCTATGTGCATTCCTCATGGTGTGGACCGTGGCCCCTCGGTGCCCTCAAACCCCAGTAGTGTTGGCCCAAGTAGGGAAGGTGTCTAGGTGGAACATGGCCCTGCCCCAGCTGTTGATGGCCAGAGTGATGCACAGGATGCCGATGATGTTCATCACTATACCTGTCCTAGCCTGGGAGAGAGCAGGGAAGTAAAATGAGGTGCAATGAATTTCAAGTTCTGTTAGCAATCATTCAAACAGGAGAAGGCAATCAAGTGATCTGTAGCCCAGGACAATTGTCCTCAAATTATTTGTAAGTGGCACGTTAAGACATTTCCTAAATTGATTTAGAATTTGTTTGCTATTATTTATTTTTGTTAATGAATAATAAGATAGACAATTCACTAGATTATATTATCTTTATAAAATGATGTACTGTAACTCACCATGTCCGAAACCTTGAGGTAGCCGTATGAGAAGACGATAGCATTGGGCGGTGTGGCCACAGGTAGCATGAAGGCAAAGGAAGCACTGAGAGTACAAGGCACCATGACGTACAGAGGATTCATTCCAATGGACTGGGACTGAAATAAACACACAGACAGACACACATCTTTAGCTGTCTGAGCCTAGGCTGAGGAGGACACTCTTACTATGAGTCCCAAATGGCACACGTTTTCCCTACATAGTGAACTACTTTTGACCGGAAGCCATGCACCCTAGTCAAAAGTAGTGCACTATATAGGGAATAGGGTGCCATTTGGGACGCATCCCTAATGACAACACTCAAGTCTACTTTGGTGCTTTTCTGCACCGTAATCACTGGCTCATAACACTATCTCTGATTTTAGTGTTTGTAATTCTAGGGTTCAAAATCATCCATTAGGCGTGTGTAATTAAGAAGTAATTCTTATACATGCTATGTTGTTTGTGGTCTGAGTCATGGCAGGCAAAATGGAAACGCACCACAGAGACGCATCCAGAACGGTGTAGAACCACATTGTAATAGCAAAACATAGATGAGAATGTAAGCCTCGGTAGCGTTGAATATTATCCCCCAAAAATTCACACGACAGTAATTAGTTCCTCCATCAGGACCTTCCTCAACAGATATAATGGATGTTATATCATTTAGTTGGATTCATTTTTGTAGCAGTCTGGAAAGACAACACAGACATAAAACAAGCAGCTAGACACAAAATCACACATCCTAGCATCCTCTCTTTCCCAGACTTCACTGTAACTAGTAGTTGGTTCACTAACCCCATTTTTCTTCCTCTCCTTCCCCTCTTTCACTCACCCTTTTCTATACTTATGTCATCTTCATGCACTCCTGTTGGCTTTGACCTCAATAAATCCTTCTCTCTATACCCAAGCTTGGCACATTCCGGCATGGCCCAGCTTGGGTCCTCTCTGAGTGCTTGGGCACTGGGCACAGTGATACCATTCATCAGTGTAGATGGGGGTGGGCACCAGGACAAGTCACAGAGCTTAATTGGTGTGTTTGGCAGGGTGGCTATAGAAGGAGGGGCCCAGGGAAGGGGACCAAATATATTCATCTCAAATGACTAACAACACAGGCCAGGGCAGCCAAACAAGGACATGTAGGCCCGCTTCCACGGGGAGTAGTTTCAATGCTGCACTCCTATAGGGGAGATTTCTGAATGGGCTTACACTGGTAAGCACTGTACTTCACATCAAGGAGCTACAGTGTTCAGGCTATTGAAAGTATTGCTGCTGCATGTACTATACGTATCCGTGTGTCAGAGCACTTTACCAGACTGGATAGCTATTGTATTCCAGCTTCCAGTTGTGTAATACTGTAATATTGTGTAGTATTGTGTAGTAGTGTAGTATTGTGCAGTATTGTGGAGTATTGTAATATTGTGTAGTATTGAACAGTATTGTGTAGTGGTGTAGTATTGTGTACTATTGTATAGTAGTACAGTATTTTGTAGTATTGTAATGTAGTATTGTGTAGGATTGTAGTAGGGTGTAGTATTGTGCAGTAGTGTAGTATTGTGAAGTATTGTGTAGTATTGTGTAGTGGTGTGGTATTGTGTAGTAGGGCTGTTACATCTGCTTCTGCCACGCCCTCTACTGCTCATCCTGTGTCTCCTTGACCTGCCGCCACTCCCCCAGTGCTCTCTCCCTCTCTCGCTCTCTGTGTGATTGTGTGGGCAAAGACAGGTGTGCTGGAGTCAGAGCCGATCGCCACCAGCTGCAACCTATTCCATAATCAAGACCTCGACAAATACTCAGTCCTGCCACTTCCACACTGCCAGATCGTAATCTCTGCTCAGTCAGTCTACGCTTCTAGCCGTTTGTTACTATTTAGATCCTGTTATCTTGTTGTGCCTGTTTTCCTTGCCTGATGCTGTTTTCCTCTCCGCTACAGTTCAGCCCGCTCGGACTCTGGTCCCTGTCTCCAGTCCCACGTCTCTTCATCCTGCTACTCTGTCCTGTATTCCCCACTCTACTACTCCCTTGGATTCCCCAACGGACCTGCTTACCCTGTCCCAGCCCCTCTCGCTCCAGCCTCAGCCTCCGCACCTGGTTTCCTGCAACCTGCCCGAGCTTCCCCTGACCTGCACTCCATCTTCCCCCTGTGTTTCAATTAATACCTTGGTTACTTCATCTCAGTCTCCTCATCTGAATCTGCTCTTGGGTTCCCCTGTTCCACTCCATGTAACAAGGGCCTAGTATTGTGTTATTATTACAGAGCTGTGTGTTGAGTCTTACCATTGAGGCGAGGACAGGTAGGAAGAGAGTAGCAGTGGCCACATTACTGGTGCACTCTGTGAAGATGGCGATCAGCAGACACAGGATGACAGCGATGGCCCAGGGTGGGATGGTGTGGAGGGGAGTCATCTGGTCCCCCATCCACATAGACAGACCTGACTCCTGCAGGGGCATGTACAAAACCATGCAATCAGTCTCAAACAACCATGGCACTCTTCTTTTAGTGTCGGATACATAACCAGACTCACATACATCTACACATGTACAGGCACTGTAACTACCAAAATAAAAGAAACACTTGAGTAAATTAAGCAGGTGCTTCAACACAGATTTGGTTCCTGAATTAAGTAAGCAATTAACATCCCATCATGCTTAGGGTCATGTTTAAAAATGTCCAGTTGTCCATTATTTTGGCTACCATGGCTAGAAGAAGAGATCTCAGTGACTTTGAAAGAGAGGTTTCAAAGTGGCATAAGGGGTTTTAAATTGTTTGTGTGTGTATATTTGTGTATGTATGTGTCTCAGTCGCCGGACCTCAACCCAATTGAACACTTATGGGAGATTCTGGAGTGGCGCCAGAGACGGTGTTTCCACCACCATCAACAAAACACCAAATAATGGAATTTCTTGTGGAAGAATGGTGTCGCATCCCTCCAATAGAGTTCCAGACAATAGTAGAAACTATGCCAAGGCACATTGTGCTCTTGGTGACCTAAAGCCCTATTAAGACACTTTATGATGGTGTTTTGTTTCCTTTATTTTGGCAGTTACCTGTACATACTGTGTACAGTTTTTCAAAAACAGAAAGGTTGATTTTAGTCTACTTTAGTAGCAAAGTAAGCAGCAAATATGTTACCTGTATCATCCCACATTATATGCCCTACGTTTCATCGTACTTGGTAAGTGAACAGGGTGGAGCTGTGTTGACTAATCAAAAATGTCCCTTTGTCACATTGATCCTGACGAAATATGGGATGATTCAGTTCTGTGAGGATCTGACTTTTTTTGGTTAAAAAGTTTCTGTGGAAAGCGAACAAAGATTATACTGTAGAGATATAGAATTTTAATGTGAGCCAGTTTGCTACAGCAGGAAAATAATCCTGCAGCAACAGGAAATTAATTATGATGTGGATTATGAAGGTGAAGGTGGTAAATGACCTTTTAATGGCATCAGACCGAGGCTCTGCATCTGTCCTCGTGCTCCTAGACCTTAGTGCCTCTTTTGATACCATCGATCACCACATTCTTTTGGAGAGATTGGAAACCCAAATTGGTCTACATGGACAAGTTCTGGCCTGGTTTAGATCTTATCTGTTGGAAAGATATCAGTTTGTCTCTGTGAATGACTTGTCCTCTGACAAATCAACTGTACATTTCTGGTGTTCCTCAAGGTTCCGTTTAAGGACCACTATTGTCTCACCATATATTTTACCTCTTGGGGATGTCATTCGAAAACGTAATGTTAACTTTCACTGCTATGCGGAAGACACACAGCTGTACATTTAAATGAAACATGGTGAAGCCCCAAAATTGCCCTTGCTAGAAGCCTGTGTTTAAGACATAGGGAAGTGGATGGCTGCAAACTTTCTACTTTTAAACTGGGACCAAACAGAGATGCTTGTTCTAGGTCCCATGAAACAAAGAGATCTTCTGTTGAATCTGACAATTAATCTTAATGGTTGTACCATCGTCTCAAATAAAACTGTGAAGGACCTCGGCGTTACTCTCTACGCTGATCTCTCTTTTGACGAACATATCAAGACTGTTTCAAGGACAGCTTTTTTCCATCTACGTAACATTGCAAAAATCAGAAAATTAATCCATGCCTTTGTTACTTCTAGGTTAGACTACTGCAATGCTCTACTTTCCAGCTACCCGGATAAAGCACTAAATAAACTTCAGTTAGTGCTAAATACGGCTGCAAGAATCCTGACTAGAACCAAAAAATGTGATCATATTACATATTACTCCAGTGCTAGCCTCCCTACACTGGCTTCCTGTCAAGGCAAGGGCTGTTTTCAAGGTTTTACTGCTAACCTACAAAGCATTACATGGGCTTGCTCCTACCTATCTCTCTGATTTGGTCCTTCCGTACATACCTACACGTACGCTACGGTCACAAGAAGCAGGCCTCCTAATTGCCCCTAGAATTTCTAAGCAAACAGCTGGAGGCAGGGCTTTCTCCTATAGAGCTCCATTTTTATGGAACGTTCTGCCTACCCATGTGAGAGACGCAAACTTGGTCTCAACCTTTAAGTCTTTACTGAAGACTCATCTTGTCACGTTCTGACCCTAGTTTTTGTGTTATTTGTTTGTTTTAGTTGGTCAGGACGTGAGTTGGGTGGGCATTCTATGTTTTGTGTTTCTAGGTTGTTTTTCTGTGTTCGGCCTAGTATGGTTCTCAATCAGAGGCAGGTGTCGTTAGTTGTCTCTGATTGAGAATTATACTTAGGTAGCCTGGGTTTCACTGTTGTTTTGTGGGTGATTGTTTCTGTGTCTGTTCGCCACATGGTACTGTTTCGGTTTTGTTCACGTTTATTGTTTTGTATTCATTGAGTGTTCAGTTTATGTTTTTAAATAAACAACCATGAACACTTACCACGCCGCATCTTGGTCCGATCCTCGCTACACTCTTCAGATGAAGAGTAGGAAAACCCTTACACATCTTACAGGCTCTGGAGCAGCGAACCACCCTTGCTTTCTCTGCCTGGCCGGTTCCCCTCTTTCCACCGGGATTCTCTGCCTCTAAATCTATTACAGGGGCTGAGTCACTGGCTTACTGGTGCTCATTCATGCTGTCCCTAGGAGGGGTGTGTCACTTGAGTGGGTTGAGTCACACCCCCCCACCCCTGGGTTGTGCCATGGCGGAGATCTTTGTGGGCTTTACTCGGCCTTGTCTCAGGATGGTAAGTTGGTGGTTGAAGACATCCCTCTAGTGGTGTGGGGGCTGTGCTTTGGCAAAGTGGGTGGGGTAATATCCTTCCTGTTTGTCCCTGTCCGGCGGTATCATCGGATGGGGCCCCTCCTATCTCAGCCTCCAGTATTTATGCTGCAGTAGTTTGTGTCGGGGGGCTAGGGTCAGTTTGTTATATCTGGAGTACTTCTCCTGTCTTATCCGGTGTCCTGTGTGAATTTTAAGTGTGCCCTCTCTAATTCTCTCTCTCGGAGGACCTGAGCCCTAGGACCATGCCTCAGGACTACCTGGCATGATGACTCCTTGCTGTCCCCAGTCCACCTGGCTGTGCTGCTGCTCCAGTTTCGACTGTTCTGCCTGCGGCTATGGAATCCTGACCTGTTCACCGGACGTGCTACCTGTCCCAAACCTATTATTTGACTATGCTGGTTATTTTTGAACATCTTGGCCATGTTCTATTATAATCTCCACCTGGCACAGCAAGAAGAGGACTGGCCACCCCTCATAGCCTGGTTCCTCTCTAGGTTTCTTCCTAGGTTTTGGCCTTTCTAGGGAGTTTTTCCTAGCCAACGTGCTTCAACACCTGCTGTTTGGGGTTTTAGGCTGGGTTTCTGTACAGCACTTTGAAATATCAGCGGATGTACGAAGGGCTATATAAATACATTTGATTTGATTATAATTAATGAATAAACCTCAAATACACTACAAGTTTTACATTGCCAGGATGTCAGGAAAGTTCCCCTGCAACAGATCCTACATCTGTATGTACATACTGGCCCCTGTCTCTCACCTCGCTGCCCTTGGCCAGGGCGAACCCTCCCCCCAAGAGGAGAACGATGCTCCAGGGTAACTTCTTCTGGGCCACCTTCCAGGTCAGCAGAGCTGGTGTGGGGTCAGCTGGGTGTTGGTGCTCTGTAGAGGGGTTAACGAATCACTGTTACAGATATGCTATTGTAATGGTCTTCAAGTCTTTATATCCTTAGATACTAAAGTAGCATACTCAATAGCAGGTACTGTGCTTGTTACATTTTGTGTTGTTTTAAAACATGGTTTACCAGTGTCAAAGCTTTGGGACCTCCTGCAACAGAAGCGCGGGGGCTTGGAAGGTAGGACGAAGAGAAGGACAGCGATGAACACTGCCACTGTGGCATCAGTTACATACCTGGAGGGAAGAATGGATAAAGATAGGGTGGTTATCTGTCAGCATTCAGACATACAATTAATGTTTTCTTGCTTATTTTTTCTTGTGAATTATTGAAGCATATGGGAAGTGAGATACACCACATTACCAAAAGTATGTGGACACCTGCTTGTCAAACATCTCATTCCACAATCATGGGCATTAATATGAAGTTGGTCCCCACTTTGCTGCAATAACAGCCTCCACTCTTCTGTGAAGGATTTCCACTAGATGTTGGAACATTGCTACAGGGACTTGCTTCCATCCATCTACAAGAGCATTAGTGAGGTTGGGCAATGATGTTGTGCGATTACACCTGGCTCACAGTCGGCATTCCAATTCATCCCAAAGGTGTTCGATAGGGTTGAGGTCAGGGCTCTGTGCAGGCCAGTCAAGTTCTTCCACACCAATCTCAACAAACCATTTCTGTATGCACCTCGCTTTGTGCACGGGGACATTGTTATGCTGAAACAGGAAAGGGCCTTCCCCAAACTGTTGCCACCAAGTTGAAAGAATGTGATTATATGCTGTTGCATTAAGATTTCCCTTCACTGGAACTAAGGGGCCTAGCCTGAACCATGAAAAACAGCTCCAGACCATTATTCCTCCTCCACCAAACCTTACAGTAGGCACTATGCATTGGGGCAGGTAGCGTTCTCCTGGCATCTGCTAAACCCAGATTCATCCACCGGACTGCCAGATGGTGAAGCATGATTCATCACTCCAGAGAATGCATTTCCACTGCTCCAGAGTCCAAAGGCAGTGAGCTTTACACCACTCCAGTCGACGCTTGGCATTGCACACGGCGATCTTAGGCTTGTGTGCGGCTGCTCAGCCATGGAAACCAATTTCATGAACCTCCAGATCGACAGTTCTTGTGCTGATGTTGCTTCCAGAGGCAGTTTGAAACTCGGTAGTGAAGTGACCCGTTCTGTGAGCTTTTGTGGCCTACCCCTTCGCAGCTGAGCCGTTGTAGCTCCTTGATATTTCCACTTCAAAATAACAGCACTTACAAATAGCAGCACTTACAGCTGACCAAGGCAGCTCAAGCAGGGCAGAAATTTTACGAACTGACTTGCTGGAAAGGTGGCATATGACAGTATCACGTTGATAGTCACTGAGCTCTTCAGTAAGGCCATTCTACTGCCAATGTTTGTCTATGGAGATTGCAGGGATGTGTGCTCAATTTTATACACCTGTCAGCAACGGGTGTGGCTGAAATAGCCGAATCCACTAATTGAATGGGTGTCCACATAGTTTTGTATATATAGTGTATAATTAATTGGTCAATGTAATGTTATTTGTAACGGTCTCAAGTCTTCTTTGTTTTGATTAGGGCTGCATCTTAAATGGCACCATATTCCCTTAATGGCTCATTTGACCAGAGCAATATGGCCCCTGGTCAAAAGTAGTGAACTATAAAGGGAATAGAATGCCATTTGAAAAGCATACTAGGCCTGTGAAATATGCTGTGTATGTACAGTGTAGTATGCATGAACAGTAGTAAAGGGCCGTACTCTGCGTCAGCATTGAAGATGTATGTGGCCCAGCCTGCCACGAAGCCAGGATCTCTGGTGAACCACAGAACCACCAGACAACTGAAGAGACCCAACACACTCAGCTCTCCAAAAGACATGGAGCCCAGCTGACGATGCTGCTCCTTGATCACATTGTACACAGCTATTTCTTTCTCTGTCTTTACTACCCCACAGCCCCACGTCTTCTTAAAACTGGGAATGGAGGGAGAGAAAGGGGTTAAGACTTAACGGGTGACTTCAGTATTAAATTGAATTCAGTAGAGTGATTCAAATGAGGATGATCTCTGACTGAAAGATAAAACATCATATTTTGATCTGAAACTCACTTGAATCCCATAAAGACAAACTGCAGCCAGAGCCAAGCCAGGGTCAGCATCAGGATCATGTTGGGGAAAGCAAAGCCGAACCAGGACGCAAAATTGATGACATCGCCATTGTTAGGAAACAGCCTGAGGGAAACATAAAATATTATTAACATTAACACATAAAGAAAAGATTATTTGAAAGATACATGACTTGAAAGTACTGAAATACACTGAGGACACTATCCATAGCTGAAGGTACCCACTGGTTCATCTGTCCCTTGAGCACCAGGTTGGGGCCAGTCCCTGTGAGGGTGGCAGTGCCCCCGATGCTGGCGGCGTAGCACACACACAGCGTCATGCCCTTACACATCTTCTTCTTGTCTGCAGCCTCCTTACGCCGGATAGCCTCCACAAACGGGTCTAAACAGGTCACCACAACTGGACAAACATTGTCCAACTAGGAACGTTAACAGCATAAATAGTCTCAAAGCAAACATTTGCAATGCACACTTCTCATATATATGCTCCATAATAAGCTTACATGGTCCCCGAGCTCATTCAACGGATAATAAACTCTTTCATTAAACACACAAATGAACTGTTCATTAATTAGTCCTTCTCTGCTCAGTGCTCACCATGTCCCTCTGCCTGTTTCTCCATCTGTTTGCGGTCAGTGAGTTCCTGAGGCTGGGTGTCCTCCTCAGTGCTGAGGATCACAGGCATCTCAGTCTCTGTGTAGTTGTTGAGCTGCTCCAGAACAGCCTGGACGATGGGCACCATCATGGCTGTGGTGGCTGTGTTACTGATCCACATGGACAGGAAGGCTGTCACCCCCATGAAGCCCAGCATCAGACTGGAGAGACAGGAAACCATAGAATGTGGAATAAGAACATTCTGTAACACTTTACTTAAGGCATAGCATACAGGTTAAATGCTTTATAACTTGTTATAAGCATGTATGAGCTTTTAGAAGGTCATAAGACAAAAAAAGATCAGTTTAAAAGGCTAAATACACTCTGACACAAAGAGAGTGAAATGTTAGGTAATATGTCCTCACCATGTATAACGGCAAGGTCAATACAATATTATATATCTGTAGATAGTCATACAGATGAACTGATTTCCCTTCTCTAGAGATAGATATAGTCCCAAGAATAGCAAGGGATGTGTATTGATGGGTTAGTTAGTTAGTTATCTAGTTTGTTCGTTCGTTCGGTCAGTTAGTTAGTTGAGGGTCACTCACAGAGCGGGGCGCACCCCTACAAAGAGTAGCACTCGGAGGGCAATGCGTTTGTGCAGGTTCCAGTGCTCCACTGCCACCGCCACCATCAGTCCTCCCACAAACAACATGTTGGTGTCCTTCAGGTACTGCATACAAACCTGGCAGACACACATAGACAAGTGACTCATGGGTCCATAGTGTATTTGAGTAAGCATATGCAAACATCTACCAATACTGTAAACAATGTGCAGCCACCATTGTGAAGTATACTGAACACAAATATAAACACAACAATTTCAATGATTCTACTGAGCTACAATTCATATAAGGAAATCAGTAAATTGAAATAAATACATTAGGCCCTAATTTATGGATTTCACATGACTGGGCAGGGGCGCAGCTATGGGAGCCAGGCCCAGCCAATCAGAATTAGTTTTTCCCCACAAAAGGGCTTTATTACAGACATAAATACTCCTCAGTTTCATCAGCTGTCTGGGTGGCTGGTATCAGACGATCCCGCAGGTGAAGAAGCCGGATGTGGGGGTCCTGGGCTGGCATGGTTAAACGTGGTCTGAGGTTCTGTGGCAGGTTGGACGTATTGCCAAATTCTCTAAAACAACGTTGGAGGCGGCTTATGGTAGAGAAATTAACATACAATTCTCTTGGTACAGCTCTGGTGGACATTCCTGCAGTCAGCATGCTAATTGCATGCTCCTTCAAAATTTGAGACATCTGTGAGATTGTGTTGTATGACAAAACTGCACATTTTAAAGTGGCCTTTTATTGTCCCCGGCAGAAGGTGCACCTATGTAATTCATGCGGTTTATTCAGTTTCTTGATATGCCACACATGTCAGGTGTATGGATTATCTTGGCAAAGGAGAAATGCTCACTAACAGGGATGTAAACAAATTTGTGCCCAATATTTGAGAGAAATATCCTTTTTGTGCTTATGGAAAATTTCTGTGACCTTTTATTTCAGCTCATGAAACATGAGACCAATACTTTACATGTTGCGTTCATATTTTTGTTCAGTATATATTTAATATTAGTAGGCTATTATAGTACAGTTTCATTAGACAGTTTTATAGTAGTTTCATTCATCATGTTATTGAAAGATGGCTTGAAATAGAGGCTGTCTTACATCTTTGGACTGCATGATGCCAAACATGGGGAAGAGGACAGCAGGGAGCAGGGCAGTGACAGCCAGAGGTAAGGCCTCTGTACACCAGTACACTGCCATCAGGATGATCACATAGGCACATGCTGCCTCCTGCACAACACATACATAAGATCTAACAGGTCACCAACAGGTCAGAACATCCAACACACCACAGTACCTGGGAATGAATACTGCTGGCTCATACAGATGCAATATCTTAATTTGACCCTGCTTCTCACTGCAGGAAAATAATCCTGCAGACAGGAAATGTTAATTATTTCTAAATTATAATTCATATATTTTTTTTAGGGGTGGATACATTTTTTGTTAGGGCAAGTCTGACATTTCAAAATGGAAATGACAAACCTTAGAAGCTTTTTCAAGCCTTGAATATACTACAATTTGCATTTCCTTCTGCGCAGGAATATTCTCTGCAACAACAGTGTGATCAAATTTAGATAGCAGATCTGTACTGCTGTTAGTGACAGGAAAATTATATGACACAAAAGTTACATTATATAATCCTAAATTGGAGAGATTATAGTTGATTGGTACTGAGATATGTTGATTGGGGTTAAAGATCACTTTGTGTTGTAGTCTATGGCAGCACCTGCTAGTCTCTACTGTACACTGATCAGTCCACACGTATTACTCAGCAGACCTCTATGATGCATGTGTGTGTGTGTGTGTGTGTGTGTGTGTGTGTGTGTGTGTGTGTGTGTGTGTGTGTGTGTGCGCGTGTGTGTGTGTGCATGACAGATTAGGTATGATGACGTAGTTAGTATTGATTCTGATACACTGAAACTACACACCAAGAATTAGACAAAGATAACATGCTTATAGCCTTATGGGTGAGAATACATGATGCAGTGGTGGCAACACTAGGACCGAGTCTCCACTTCGGTGGCATGTAAAGTCTATGTTCCAAATGGCACCCTATTCCCTATGTAGTGCACTACTTTAGACTAGGAGCTAAGAACCTATGACAGGAGGATTCAGTGTAATCAGTGTTCCCACGCTGGAAATGACCTGCCATATATTGTTAAAACAACGTTTCAGGGCACAGGGATGATGGGCGGCAAGAAACCTAGTGTTTAGGAGCGTTGGACAAGTAACCGAAAGGTCACTTGTTCAAATCCCTGAGCTGACTAGGTGAACAATCTGTCAATGTGCCCTTGAGCAAGGCACTTAACCCTAATTGCTCCTGTAAGTCGCTCTGGATAAGAGTGTCTGCTAAACAAATATAAAAATGGTTCTACATAGCTGCTGCCATGCTGCAACTCACTGTTCAGGCTGCATCAACAGGTGCAAGGCTGAACAAAACTTATACAATGACTAAATGTCTCTCAACCACAGATTAGACCTGCTTCAATACATTTTCCAAAAAGTGTCTAATTGAAGGTTTAGGATCAATTTAATTATACAAACATGTTTGTAATAAAGTAAAGTATTCATAAATTACCAACCACTTTTGCATTTTACAAATCAAACAATATAATTAAACAACAATATAAAACCGCTTTCAAGATACATAAAATATATTTGAAACATAAAAACGTGTGTATGAATCTGTGCAAAACAAATGTGACAATTGACATACCTTTGTTCCAATGACTAAAGGCAGCGGGAGAAGAAGTAACGGGGTAGAGAATAGAACGATCTCATTCTTCAGATTCCGAAGGGATTTCAGAAATGCTGCCATCCTATGACTTTAGGAGATGCAGAGGCAAAGAAAGTTGGAGCACTAGGGACGGTAGTTTTACTTCGAGCAGGTCGGGGGAGGGGAGGAAGTGAAAGGGGGAGTCCCGCAGCTGATAATAGGAGAGGGAAGAGAGCTCGCAAACATATAATGATGGGAGAAAGATGGAGAGAGAGAAGGCTAAACCTAGATTTAACGGTGGTGGGATCCTGAATACCTTTACCACAACGTTTTCAATAAACATCAATTAAAAAAAAAATTCTGAGAGAGAAATGAAACCCTGTCCTAGCAGGACACCTAATATATATATTTTTTAAAGTATGAGCACAAAAATTAACAAAAATTATAAACTTAACTTTCTTTACTTCCCTAAAATTGATAGTGTTTGCAATTATGCCTGATGAGCCATGAAGTGTCATGCTGTTCAGTGAGCTGTACAGTCCTCTGGGTCTACACAGACAGCAGTAATGATAATGTTCCCTTTGGTCTCCAAAGCTCTGTGGGTTATGACCCAGTATATGGCCTTTCCACTATCATGCCCAGTCACATTTCTGCTTCTTTTGAAGCCAATTCTTACATGTTATTACAGTAAATGCCATAACTATTTGGACAAGATTCTATTTTTTTGTGCTTAGTCATTGCCCTTATAACATTAAAACATATGGAGTGTACCATATGTGTCATTCTCAAGATTAAACTTTATCTTAGTAGTAGCTCATTGAGATTGCGAGAGGCACAACAGAACATGCAGAAGATAGCCTACTGTTTTAGAGCGAACTAGCTCTATAGACAAACTATATGAGATATATGAGGTAATTGTATCTGTCCGGTGCAATACTTTATTCCAATCAGTGTTTTATTAGTTACAAATTATACATATTTTTTCCCACCACATAAGACCCATAGGATCCAGGATCACTGACGAACCCTGAGCTGATCTCAAAGGATCTTATATCGCCACCTTGTGGGTTTTCTGATTAGCTGCAGTTCAGTGATCATTAGGTCATTTGTTTGCGTACCTGGATTTGCGTGGCATGATTTGAATTCTGAAAATACCAGAATTTAACAGTAAATATAAGGGAATAAGCACTTTGTAATGTTTGTGAGGATTATTGTGTATGTCTCTAGTCTACAACCACTGGCTGACTGCTTGACCTAAGTTTGGACAGAATAAGCTGGACATGAAATGATCATTTGTTCATATCCATTTGTTGGTTTCTTCTAATTTAGACATACAAAATCACTACAGAGTTGACCTAAATCATTGATAGGACATGTTTATCACTCATAAATTATGAAAAAAGTATGAATCAGGGCAAAAATGTCCAAAACTCACATAGGATTTTGACATGTTTAATGTCTTATCATGTAGCCTAATACACAATATTGCATTTGCATGATACATTTAATCCAAAACATCAGATAGAAATACTAGTATTTTTAATCAGCAGTAAACTTCATTAGAGAATGTGGGGCACCTCAGTGTGTTGTGTATTTAAAATAAAAATAAAGAAAAAATAAAAAAGTATTTGTATTTAAAAAAAAAAAGTTTCACATTTTGAAAAATGGTTACATTTCAATCCAGCTGACCATTTGGATAACTTGGGCTGTTGTCATACATCTGAGTTGCTCATCTGGATTTGCTTCCTCTCTGACAGACAGCAGTACAGTTCAAGGTCAATAGATAAGACCATTACCTCTCCCCTCATTGAATGAGGTTTCGGCTTACTTGGGTGGCCCACCAAAAGAGTGACTATAATGCTTGTCATTCTTGTCATCAATGGGGTAGTGTACTTTATCTAGGTTGGCAGACCCTCCACTACTCTGCATAGCAGGAGCTCCAGGGTTAGGGTTGGTGATGACGCCCAGGAAGACTGGTGCTTGTGTCTTATCGTCCATGAGGCCAAAGAAGAATGGCTGGTTGAGGCTAAAAGAGGGGTTGGACCGTGAGATGACCAGGCTGGTAGCTGCAGCAGCCTCTGCTCCCTCCTCAGTGATCTCCATACTGGACTTGTGCTGCACACTGGACACCAGCAGAGGGCCCTCAGCTATGGCAGCCAGGTTGGGACTAGAAAACAACTCCCCCATACCTGAGAATAGAACAAATCACACACTTAGGTATACGAGAAAGAGTGTCAGTTCTCAAGTTTTCAACAGTTTTGTTGAAGAATAAGATGGACAATTGTTTAAAAAAATCTTTATCTCACCTTTTCTTGTGCTTCAAGCCTTATTATCTACAGTATGAATGTTTTCACTAGTATACCTACCTCACATATTCATCTCGTCTGCTTATGGATCCTCTACTACTTACCAATGTTGGTCAGAGCCTCCTGCAGGTCCTGGCTGTAGTCCAGTTTAAATTTGGGCAGCTTGACCTGCATGGGTCTCTCTCTGGGCAGGCGGTTGTACAGGTCAGAGATGTTGAGCTTTGCTGTGAGGGCTGACACGTTCACCTGGCCATTCATGGGCATCACTATCAGCAGGCTCATCTGATTCTTGAAGGGGAAGCGAGCCACCTGCACAGGAAGATGAGGACAATTATGAAGTGAGGTAATATAGTGTGCAACAATTTTGTGACTCAGGAAAATAGGAGGGTGAATAGAGAAATTCCAAGAGAGAAAGGACAAAAGGAAGACAATATGTCATAAAAAAGGAGGCAAATACCATTTGGGAGTCATATCTTAAATATAATATAGCATACAGGTATGTACTACATGTAGAGAGTGATGGGTGGTGAAAGTATGAAAAACATAAATGGTCAAGCAGGAGGGGACAAGAGGGAGTGAGAGTCTTACCTGAGCCTCCAGATCATTATCAATGAGCAGACTCAAGGGGTATTTGGGCCCCATCATCATGTCAACATTGACCATGTGCTTGTCGTCAACGTAAAATACATCTTTGGAGGTAAATCGTGGGTCGAAGCGAGCCTTCCATTCTCCTGTTTAGGACAAATGGGTGATTATGGAGATAATATTAGAAAAAAGCATTTAAGGAAAGACATACTGATAATGCCAGACATGAAATATAATTGTGAATTGAGTATATAGATACTATGACAAACCTTTGAAGTGAACAGCATTGATGAGCATGAGAAGCAGATTGGGTGGCAGACTGGTCAGGAAGTCGGTCACTTTTCCATTAGTGGCCCTCTCTACCCACTCGTTGACCTCAGCCAGCCCTTCCAAGGTCACTGGCTCTGAGTCATATACATCCTGAGACTGATGAACAAACTCTGGTTTGGGCTCAAACCCTGAAATAGACATCAAAAGACTCTTTCAATAATGTTATTGTGAAGTCATAAAATCAGTAACACATCAGTACTTTCTTATATCTGGCCATTTGAAGTACTGTTTCATTCAATGTCACTTGTTTGAACTTCTGTACACTCAAGCCTAATATGTGTCTATTGTCTTTATCTTCCTTCCATTTCCAGGTCCGTTTCCTTTATGTTCCATTAACTTCCTAACCCTCTTACTCAAGTAAGCAGTGAAGTGTTGGGGTCAATTCCATTTCAACCCCTTATCGGCAGTCAAATGACCAAATCGCACTCTGGTGGCCTCATGGGTGGAATGTTAATCATATTTTTTATAATTTCATAATCAATGCACATTATTTTGTCGAAAACGTTGAAAATCCGGTGTTTCCATGTGATTTTGTTATACTTCACTCTTCTGTGATGTATATGAAGTGTAATATTGGGACGCAAACTCAAAATGACATTTCAACTCCATATCTGACATGGTACAGGTGTCGTCTTCTTTATTAAGCTCCTCATCATGTGTGAGGTGGATACTTTTGTTTCAAAGTAGATTTGTTTAAGATCCTGATCCAGCCCACCGCAGTTATTAAGAAATAAACAATTCTAATTCCAAATGTTCCTCTATGAAAAGCATTTAAGAGAATTGCAATTTCAGTGTACTTGCTGAATTGACTGAAATTGAAATGGAATTGACCCCAACCCTGAAGCAGTGAACACTGACCTGGTTGCAGGTAGAGGCGTGTAGCCACTTGCAGGTCGCTCTTGCGGAGGCGTTCCAGGAAGTTGTGTAGAGACATGTGGTAGCAGGGCAGAGTGTCACCATGGAGATGATGCATCAACAGTTCCTCTGTCTCATTCATGGCTCCTGAGAGGCATACATAGATAGACATGATTATGATGCAACATGCTGCAGCTTATTGATTGTGTTATTGATTATTGGACTGCAACGTTGAGGAGTTAGCATACAAGCATTTAGCTGCACCTTTTACTCCTGCTCTAAACTGTACACGTGATGAATCCAATTTGACTTGAGCTCTCAACATTTACAGCAAACAAGTACCTAACAGGTTATGTTGAGTCTAATTGTCCTCTGGTCTAAAGTAGCATACTATATAGGAAATAGAGTACCATTTGGGACAGAGCAAAAGAGGTTGTGATGCTGGTACTGTAAACCATGCCAAGTACAGTTGATACTGAAAGAGCATAGATGCACAACACCTACATTTCTAAAACGTTTTAATCACTCCTACAAAAACACCAAAAACAGAACATGTTATATACCCAGAGCCAGCTGGGAGAGTGCCAGGGAAATGCTGAGGGGGGATATGATGACATTGGGCTGCTCAGGTCCTGTCTTCATCTGGCCCAAGAGCTTCATGCCCAGCCTCTGAATGGCACCAGCTAAGGCCTGCCTGGATTTTGGCCTGCGGGCCTGGGCCCTACAACCCCCATCCTGCTGCTGATTATCCTCCTCAGACGAGCTCCCACCTGGGGCACTGGTCGTTACGAGGGGAGGTGGGGTGCACGTATATGAGGTGGGACTTGTGTTTGGAGGCTCCTGTGTACTAGGGGCTGAAGTCCCTGATTCCTGGAAGAGTGGATTGTGTTGGGTTAAGAGAATATAGAGTGAAACGGCACATGAAGGGTATGCAAGCTGTGTATTCTGCTTTGGCAACAGACCTCTTTAGGGTGGCTGGGCATCAATGGGATGAGAGGGACCAGAGGGATTGGAGCATCATTTGACACTTCTCCATTCTGCTTGAAGGGAAAAACAGGGATATGAGAATGTTGCACATCTTTCAGAAAAAGCAGTCACGATTGATGTGGATGATTAGTTTCAGTGCTTTACAGTTAGTCCTTGTCTGCAGACACAGAACAACAGGAGTGATAGTAGACGAAGGTCCATGTCCATGAACAGCCAGCCTGAAACAACAGAGGGTAACAAGCTATTACCCAATAAGGCTGGCCTATTCAATTCCTGTCAATGGAACGAATCACAGTTGAAGGACGACAGGAAACTGACATTTAGGATAGATAATAGTCTTTCGCAATGACAAACAAAAAACTGTTGTATCAACTTCTTTAGTATGGTACAGCAGTGTATCTCCTTTTAAAATAGAAAACATTACAAAACAGACTATTCCCTTGAAGAAAACATGTATTTACTAAGGTATATCATACAAAACATTCACACTTGTAGTTAAACAGAAAAAAATAAAAAAATAAATTGTGATGCACATTTAATTTAGAAGTACATAATCCCATCTCTCCCTCTCTATATGGCACCTGGATTCTTAATTTAAAGAGACCACCTGAAAGATGGTGACTCAGTACAAACAGTAACATTTTGGGCTTTCTTGTTCTGGTAAAGATGGTTAGCAAGACCAGCAGCTGGTAAATCTGGTTAGTTGAGAACACCAGCTAGCTGCGTATCTACATAATGGCAAGCCTTGCCACAAATACACATTGAGGGGATTTACTTTAATACTTTATGACCAAGTACATGAACTACTTGCTATTTATTTATAACAGACCAAAAACAGGAAAACAAAATGTTAACTGTTGGCAATTGAACGGAAAATTAGGTGATATTTGGTTTAGATGAACACACAATCAAGGGGCAACCTCAAGTGTTACTCTATTACTATAACTATCTCTTACTATTAGGCCTACTACTATTACACTGAGGCAAAGGTTTAGCTGAAACATTAAGACTTGAATAAATGAAAGTGTAAGTCAGATAAATCATAAGCCATAACATAAATTCCCAAATGTTTGATCTTACCTTGACAAAATGAAGATGGGAGACCTGCTATCCTGTCTAAAAAGAGAGAGCGACATACACACTAAACGTGCAATGGCAGAATTCTCATTTGCAAAATACTGCCAGTTGCTCAGCAGGCTGTTAAATTTCAACTTTCATTGATCTGTGCTTCATATATGTCACTACTTGTTTGTAAATGTAAATATTGAGACCGATTCAGGGGTCAAACAGTGAGCCTGACAGAGCCGGACACTTTGAGAATCAAAGCATACTGGCAAATCTGCAGACTGAAACACTAGGACGAGGTGTGATGCAACACGTCATATGGCTTGATTACATTAGTGAGTTGTCACAGTGTGTGTGGGACAATAAATAAAAGCAGATAAAAAGTCATGTGGATGGAATCGCTGATTCCCAAGTGTACGTACAAGAAGTAGCCATCTGGGTATGGAGCAACTCCAAACCTGATCAAATCTAATGTTGCTCCACTGCATAAGGCAAATCTTTTTACCACTCAACATAAACAGTAGGTGTTATCAGATCACATGACTGCAGCTGAGCTGACAGGCATTTTTCTACAAAAATCAAGAGGGGACTTTGTCCAATAAAAACCAAGAATATTGCTCACTCAGTCACTTGAAACAGAGAGAATAATGAGAGAGTAAGATTTGGTGAAGACTGACATTGAACAGACATTTTTGATTTAACCTGAAACAAGCACATTGTGTAGGTAATATTTTATTAAACCTGTTAAATAAAATAAGAACTTTGTGTACTTCTCATCAAAATGTTGTAATGGACATCAGTTTGACCTTTTTCTGAATGTCAAGGTGGTACTTGATTCCTTTTGAAAACAAAGTACATGTTTTATGATTAGAATAGAAAAGTCACAGGAAACATAAAATAAAAACAATCTGAGTGAGCGAGCATCGTGGGAACATGGTGACACTTGTGGCCTGTTAAACAAATGGATGAGTCAAGGTTGACCTTTCTCTCCTAAAATCAACCATAGGACTGTGTTGAGGTCAAGGATGGTAATGCACGTCATAAAAGTGAAGAAGAGCATAGACACCCTTGTGAGCAGAGTAGACTGTCTTGAAGGTTGACCAAGAACAAGAGTGAAAACATTGGCAACAGGATAACAAAGGTACATACAAAATTCGGTCAGATAACAAATGCCTCCGCCTAAGTACTGAAAATACATCAGGAGTTAGTTTTGATCACAAATTAATATACAGATTTTTTCATGGCTTTTTCTTGCCATTCTTTTCTTACACTGCCAATTTGTGATTACATACAAGGCATATTTATTACATTATAAAAGTAAATTGTGTCTTGGCTATGCTCATTAGTCTATGTTATGGACAAGAGTCCAAACACATTGCTTGCTTAATGTCTGAGTTGGTTTCATCATGATACATTAGATCAAATCAACATTCTTTAATTAGGCCTATATCACACAAACTGATTATTTCTATCAACAGTTTAATCTTTCGGCAAACATGGTTTAGGATTTTTCAGAAGAAATAACACTAATATTAAACAACTGATTCATTGTAAAATAATCTTAAAATGTGATATATGAGAATAGCTTGATAATGGAGCTCCTTATTGTGCAGTAGGATTTGACCATGTGACCTTGGCACACAGCAATAACAGGTTGAATCACATTGTGACCGCCGTCCCGCTCGTCAAGCCTTAAGCTGGAGAAGATGCACACTGTCAAATGAAAAGGTCTTGTGTAGGTTTACATTTTTTTCTAAATTAAATAAAAGGTGAGAGAAAGCATTACTTCTTTAGAAAGACATGGCAAACAGACTTACATTTTTATTTATTTTATCTACGAATACTGCATAGTTATTCAGTGCATCTGGTGCGATCTAATGTCAGGGAGAGAATGATGGTATGTTTGGGTGTGTGAAATGTCAGTCTTTTTGGTTGGTAGGTATGCATCTATTTGGAAAGGGCAAACACTACATCAGAGTCATTTTAGGCTCCACCTTCCTGAGCAGTTCCTCAGATCCATTCTTTTGAACAGAATATTGACCTAGTCACAGATAAGAATCTTCTTCATAATATAAGATCTATAGATGGTCATAATCAAGTGTTTCGTTGCCCCGTACGGTAGATCTATCCTCGACAGTGACATAACACGTAATCTTTATTTTGGTCGTTGACTACAGCAGAGAAGACAAGCAAAGTGCTCTCAGTTAGAGGCTCATAACTACTGTCTTGGTGCTCCTCTCTCCCTCACCCTTGTAAAAGGACGTTGAGGACCCCCACCACTTGCCTCAGTGGGTCTAGCCTCGATCCCACACAGGGAGGACCTGAGAGGCTCAGGATACAGGCTTTAGGAATAGGACACCTTCAGCAAAAGTCAACAGCAGAATCTATAGCTAGCTGAGCCAGTGCGTTATGCGTTAGCCCCTAAGCTAGCAGCCTGATGGCCCCGTTCTCTGAACCCAGCAGCAGGAGCCTCTTGGTGGGCAGCACAGCCAGGCTGGTGAGAGTCCCACGGAAATTCTCTGAGCTAAGCTTGGTGCTGCTGGCCGGGCTGGCAGAGATGTTCATCATGGAGTACACCCCTATCTTGTTGGCCAAGGTACCTGCCACGATCTCTGCCCCGTACAGGTCGAATGCATGGACCGGGTCAGAGGGACACTTGTACTGGTGGAGGGGCTTGTGCTCCAGATCCTTCCACACGGTCAGAGTGTGGTCAGTGGACGAACTGATGATCAGATTTCCCCCAGCAGCCTGCAAAATACACAGGTCCATAGTCAGATACCACAGCCAGAGACAACAGGGCATCGTGTGTGTTTACACAAACACCAAGCCACGCTCACACCCACACTTACATAACTAGAAGACAAAGAGCACGTGTGTCCTAATATTCTTTGCCAGGACATTTCTAGCATCAGTGCTATTGAGGTGTGTTAGATGGAAGAGTTTCCCCGCCAAAGGCGCACCTCAAATATGGGAGTACTGAGAGTAATACATAAATATTACAGCAATGAGGAGTAAGGGGCAGCTCTGGATGGACCAGTGAGACTCAGTATAGAATTTTTAATGAATAACTCCTGTCCATATTTACCTGAACTTGAGCCTCTAAAGCCAGAGAATCCTTGACCCCACCAATCAGGGCTAAATCAAGTTTGCTCAGCTCTAGTGCTTTGTTGACTGCTTCTGAACAAACCCTCTGGGTACAACTGTCACTTGACTCATGTTAAAATTTCACCACCCCCGCCAATATGCAAAAGCAGAATAAAAGAGTAAGCTGCAACTCTGCCTCTTGTTTATATCAGCTGACTGACCACTGAACATTTCATAGCCCTACATACTCCCTGAGGAGCATGTGAAGGACTGACTGGCCAGAGATAGTGCCTGCGTCTGAAATGGCATCCCATTCCCTGTGTAGTGCACTACTGTTGACCAGGGCCCAAAGGGAGAGAATAGTGCCATTTGGGACGCAGACAGCATGTCTAGCAGCAGAAACATGTTGATGGGAAAAGGCCCATTACGTACCAAAGCCCCGCAGGCCAAATAACTGACTGTGAGAGTGGGAGCAGTCAGTGGTAGGAGACAAGGTCCACTTTATATCTCTCAATACTCTTTGTTTATGCCGCTGGTGAAATCCAATAGCTAACCGCAGTAAAAAATAATCACTATTCAACAGGAACATGAATGTGCATTTATTTGGAACCATTGCTCTAGCCATAGTCACTGAAATTACCAATACACACAGACACCTACACCCACCTTAATCTGCAGGATGTCTCCCTCGTGAGCGGGCCAGCCTCTCAGCACCAGGCCTGTGCGTGCATCTAGCAGCACGATGAAGCCAGAGGAGAAGCCTGCAGCCACGGTGCGCCCTCCAGGGCTTACGGCCAGATAGCGGATCAGACCGGCACTCACGTTGTTGTACGCCAGCCGGAACTCATGCTGTCCAAAGGGAGCACACAGGGAAAGCCATAGACAATATAAGAATAAGTGTATAAATAAGAGTGCTCTATAGTCTTTGGCAGGCCAAGAATAGGCAGAGAAGTAGCAATAGGCAAAAGCTATTATATTCCATTACACTGATCAATAACATGGGATAGAAAGAAAATCATGGATCCATCCCAAATGACACTATCCCCTAGATCGTGCACTACTTTGACCAGACCAGGAGATTAACATAAAAAGGATGGAGAATAAACAGGGAAGAAGTGAGCAGGGTAGTTATTCTCCAGCTGGGTTTGGTAGGTACCTGCAGGCCTGGTTTGCGTGGGTCGATGAAGCGGAGGACAGAGTCTGCACTGCCAAACACCACACTACAGTGAGGAGCAGGCATGGTGGTCACTGCTGTGATGGGGTTCTTTCCATCCAGGGCCTCATAGGAGCGGATCTGTTTACCTGGACACACACAGAAAGGGCTTTATTTCCCAATACTGTATGTTCAGAAGCTTTCACATTTTATTTACCTAATTTCTTATTAAATATGTAGTGGTATTAAAATAAAAATCACTCTGTTAAATAGAAAACATTGTGTACTTCAACAGAACAGAATCAGAGATTCAACTCAACAGGTCTCCTCCCCACTGACCTGTGAACTGGTCCCAGAGGTGCACGGTGCCGTCACAGCTGACCACCTCCTGGAGCGCCTCCAGTTGGCCAACATAGAACACAGACTTCTTATGATCCGTGTAGGTCAGCCTTGGCTCCACCTCCCGTGTCCCATCGCCGTGGTTATAGAGGGGCCACAGCTTCACCGTCTTGTCCTTGCTGCCAGACAGAAAGTAGTCCTCTCCAGCCAGTGGTGCCAAACACTTAGCCGCGCCCGAATGGCCCAGGAAGCTCTGCAGGCGGATCTGGTGGAAGTGGAAGTGGGGATCCTGCTGATTGAGACCGATCTCATACTGCCAGTAGGCCAGCCAGTTGCCCTGCAGGGAACGGCCACTGCGAGGGAGCTCTTGCTTCAGAGCACTGTCCTCGGGGGTAGGACCCACCATCCAGGAGTAAGAGGAGAAGGAGGGGCCCAGGGATGGAGTGGTGAAAGTGGAGGCAGATGTGATGACAGGCTGAGTATGACTAGGCCGGGGGTGTCCCCAGTTGTCTAACGAGCCCAGGTTGGGGCTCCCACAACCTGGCTCAGAGTCACGGGCCACCTGGATGCGATTGCCCACCAGATGGCTGCCGAAGGTGCCTGACTCTGGAAGGGTGTCTGAGCCCAGGGGTGTAGAGGAGCTGTAGGGGGCAGGGAAGGGGCTGCGGCCCACATGGCGTCCCAGACCTGAGGAGGGGCCAATGGAGCAGGTGGTGGGGGGCATTTCTACCCTGTCCTTGGAACCTGCTGGGGGGTTGGCATTAGGACTGCCAGGGCTCACCTTGGAGTGGTAGGACTGGGCCAAACTCCAGACCAGCTCATGGTTGGAAACCAGCTTACGGATCGCTACATCGCCTTGAAGGGCCAAAGGACACAATGCTTTGAGTACCATTAAGGACATCTAAGGAACATGTAGAATTCAGATTTTAAGATGGATTGTATGTATTTATAAACTGGTTTGTGTGTGTGTGTGTCTACCTGTCTGTGTATGTGTGTGTGTGTGTGTGTGTGTCACCTATGAGGCAGTAGAAGGGGATGTAGGAGGCGTATGCCATCTCAGGATTAAACACGGCCTGCAGTTCCTCCAGAACCCCCAGCTCACACGTCACCTCTGACCCGTCCGGCGTACGCACATCCAACAAGATGTATTCTCCCACCTCCCTGCGGGGGGCACTCTCCATCTACACCACACAGAGGAGAGGACAAAACAATGGAATGAAATAAAAGTCTCACCATTTAACATATGCTAAAAGATCGAGCTCACATATCAAAACTAATACATTTGAATTTTCTGGCTTTTAACCAGCCTAACTTCACTGAAACATTTTTGCCTGTTTTCCAGTAAGGGAAGTGTATACCTGTCCCTGTAGGCACTGCAGCAGGGAGAAGACTGTGAAGAAGCGTTTCAGGGTTTCTACCATGTGTTGCTGCACCATCTCCCTGCCGATGCGCAGACAAATGAGTGCCATCAGGCTGAGGGTCTTCAGACACACAGCCGAACGTGTCTGCACTCCACTGGGGAACCTGAGGACAGAACAGTGGCAGATTCAATAGAACTGTTTCATATTGTCTATTTCAGCTCAATGTAACACTATGTGAATTTATGTGGGGAAATAATTTTCCGTCTCCAAGGTCCAATGTAACACTGAACAAAAATTATAAACAACATATGAAGTGTTGGTCCCATGTTTCATGAGCTGAAATAAAAGATCACAGAATTTTCCACTCACAATAAGCTTATTTCTCGAAAATGTTTTTTGTTTACATCCCTGTTAGTGAGAATTTCTCTTTTGTCAAGATAATCCATCTACCTAGTGTGGCATATCAAAAAGTTGTCACACAACAATGCCACAGATGTCTCTAAGTTGAGGGAGCGTGCAATTGGCATGCTGATTGTAGGAATGTCCACTAGAGCTTTTGCCAGATAATTAAATGTTAATTTCTCTGCCATAAGCCACCTCCAACGGCATCTAAAATGTTAGAGTTATACCATGGCTTGCATACTCAGACATGTTACCCATTGAGCATGTTTGGGATGCTCTGGATTGACATTGGATTGACATACGACAGTGTGTTCGTTCCTGCCAATATCCAGCAACGTCGCACAGCCATTGAAGAGGAGTGGGAGGCCACTATCAGCAGCCTGATCAAAGCTATGTGAAGGTGATGTGTTGCACTGCATGAGGCAAATGGTGGTTACACTAGATAGACTTTTTTTTTTTTTTAGATACAGACTACCTTTTTTTTAAGGTCTCTGTATTCCCAGTCATGTGAAATCCATATATTAGGGACTAATGAATTCATTTAAATTGAATGATTTCATTATATGAACTGTAACTCAGTAAAGTCTGACATTTTTGCATTTATATTTTTGTTAAGTGTACATTAAACTTCTGGTATATAAATGGAAACTACAGTAAAAAGTGCCTTTAGAGTGTTGTGAGGTGCATTAAGGTGCATGAGGTTAACCATCCTGGGCTAGGTGAGCCGTTCCATAGGGTTAGTTGTCCAACCTGACCACTAGAAAGACCTCAATTCCTAGAATGTTTTTATGTGCCTTCTAAAAAACGATTGCCAGGCACCAGCAGCGAACTCATTGTGCTCCAAGCCAGAGCACACTGCTTTGACTAGTGCAGTTCACAATGCTCTCGCAAGCCGTGAGAATACGCGATACATGATGTTAATAGCGCGTTGTTTTAATGATTTGGTTTTAAGCCTTCCCCAAACCATAGTCATAACCACTCAGAATGAATACCTAAACTTAACCCTGTGACCATGTGGAAATAATGCATCAGAAAACAGAGACGTTCATCCAGAATACGTTGAATTCCCAAGGGAAGCTATAAGATCTTGTTGAGTTGTTAGTGTGCATGCGGTTTACCCACCCCATCCTGGGTGAGGTGAGCAGGTCCAGCAGGGGCAGCAGAACATCCTGGTTGATCTTCATCAGCATGTCCATGAGGGTGGAGTCCGACAGAAACACAATGATCTTCTGGGTCAGAACCACGGCACCCAGCAGACCTGCCTCCTTACGGGTGTTCAGACGACAGGACACAGGGGGAGACACCTGGGGGGAAAACATGCCATACAGGGTTACAACTGTGAGCCAATATAGAGGAATGACCTCGAGAGTAGTGAGACTGTGTAGAGCTCTCAGGAAATACTGAAGCTTATTACCATAAAAAACTAAGTATATATAGATTGCGTCTCAAATGGCATCAGCCACTGGTCAAAAATAGTCAGGCAAAAAGGAAATAGGGAGCCATTTAGGATGCACCCATAGCGAGGGCAATGAAATAAAAGACAGTATTACCAGGTATCCAATGTAGGGCAGGTACTGGTAGGTGAGTACAGGCTCTCCATAGAGGTGTGCGATGTAGATGAGACAGTCCAGAACTGGTCCTGCTGTCTGGTCTCCAACCACAGGCTTCTTCTCATACACACTGCCCATCCCAACACTCTCCAGGCTGCTCTCCTCCGACACCACCGGAGCCACAAACTGGTGCTTCTCCGGGCCTGATTGGTTAGAGGGAAACGAGAGAGTGCATACACTTGAGGGGAAAAACACAGCCATTTCCATCAGTAGGCACTACAGAATGACAATCTCTGATTTAATATGGATATCTTAACTGATAAGGATCTCTGTAGTATACACAATCACATTTATTTTCAAGTGTGAACTGGCTGATTGTGTCATAACTCAACCAGGACAATAGAGTGCTGTGACTTGGTGTTTTCTGTAATATAGTATGTATGACCCGTTACAGCAAACTCCTCAGTATTTTAAAATCCTGTAGTTTCAGTGCCGACTCTTGATCAGTTACTCACCAATGTAGCAGGTGGTGAGCAGCCGGAGCAGATTCCTGGCCACATAGCGAGACGTCACTGTTGGTCCAAGCTTTGCAGACAGCCATCTAACTGTCTTGCAGACCGTATCTGTAGAGAGAAATCAGTTAAATACAGTCAACACAATATTGACAATTGATATTCTCATCACCCAGAACCAAATCTCTTGCTCATCGATTTGAGTTCTGGAGGAAAAAGATTTCCAATCTCTCCTAACAAAATCCCCATCGCCTCTGCCAAAGCCCATTCCCAGTGGGGGATGAGATATCAAAACACACTGAGCAACTAAAAATTGAACTCTGCTGCCATGCCTGTTCATGTGGGGTAAAGTTCAGTTCAGCACTCATTTTTCATAGCCTGGGTTTAAGTGTTTGTGAAAACATTCCACTCGGCTTAAAAGAATAGAAGGAGCATATTGTTAGCAAAACAATAAGTCTGGAATTCAGGCTACATTTGTCCAGGGCAAAGTCCAGCACTGTAGCATTCAACATGGTCTTTTCTGAATGTGTATAAAGCATTTCACTCAGTAAACTACTGTAGAGATGTCATGACAAGGCATTGTTTAAGAATGAAGGGTGCCGCTGTAACTCTGTTGGTGTTGCTGGTCTGTCTGGGGCATGGGGTCAGGGGGATCGTGGAGGGAGGGTGAAAGGGACTGAAAGTACCAGCCCTGACATCTGGCCGGAGCTGAGAAACATGGAGGCTAAATTGAGGGACAGTGAGAAACAGGTGGAGGAGCTGAAGAGAGAACACAGGTAATCTGTTACCATAGGACGTACACTGAAGGGAGCACTACTGCAAACCAAAAGGTGCTTATCATCGGCAGTGTATGATGCATCTATTGTAGTCAAGGAGTGACGTGAGAGAACATCAACATAAAACAGTTGTAGATGTTAAGATAATCTATAGTAGGAGGGCCAGAATTTGTGACTAAATCAATCCCCCAAAAATTATAATAATTCAGGGAAATTGCGTCGCATCAGCTAAGTTGGATTCTGTGCAAGAATTTCAGCTAGTGGCTACCGGACAGACTCACTTTCCCATTGAACTCATCTTTCTTCTCCAATCAGCAGAGCATAAAAATTAAAAGGAGGTAAAATTGATATTTATGTTTAGGCATTACATGTAGTATTTTCATATTTTAGTTTATGCTTTATGTTCATTTGAAATTCCTGTTCTTTTTAGAAGATTTCACAAAAACAAGCGTATCTCTGAAATGTCAACAGAGTGCATAACAAGCGTATCTCTGAAATATCAGAGTGCATAACAAGCGTATCTCTGATCTGTCAACGGAGTGCATAACAAGCGTATCTCTGATCTGTCAACGGCGTGCATAACAAGCGTATCTCTGAAATATCAGAGTGCATAACAAGCGTATCTCTGATCTGTCAACGGAGTGCATAACAAGCGTATCTCTGATCTGTCAACGGAGTGCATAACAAGCGTATCTCTGATCTGTCAACGGAGTGCATAACAAGCGTTATATTTTCAAAGCCTTTTATATTTTATTCAGATTGTGTCATGATAACTTATCTTTTTGCGACCCGCAGAAAACAACTTTGAAGATTACCACAAAATGCAAAATCCTCAACAGCTGTCTCAACTGATATGTTAATGATGTGTTAGAGCAACACCGCACTGAACGATCCAGAACATGAAGAATCCTATTTTTCTAGGAAACATGTATTTTATAAACATAAAGAAGTGAAACTTCATGGCCAACGAGCATTTTCACCCACAGATTGGGTTGATATCATATGACTGTTTACTGTCAGTCCGAAAACCTTTTTATCCCCACACAAACGGCAAAGATTATTTTACTGGAACTCTCGTTAGAAGTTGAAATTGTGAACAATGGAACATTAGGTCTATTTAATATAATTTTAAAAAAAAAACAACTTTTGGGGTGACACTATAGCAAGACAACTTTTGGGGTGACACTATAGCAAGACTACTTTTGGGGTGACACTATAGCAAGACTACTTTTGGGGTGACACTATAGCAAGACTACTTTTGGGGTGACACTATAGCAAGACTACTTTTGGGGTGACACTATAGCAAGACTACTTTTGGGGTGACACTATAGCAAGACTACTTTTGGGGTGACACTATAGCAAGACTACTTTTGGGGTGACACTATAGCAAGACTACTTTGATGGTAGAGTAAAAAGATCTGTAGTAACAGTCTAGGCATTCATACATCTGATATTTGCTACAAACATTAAGGGGTAAGGTATATTTCAGACTGCGACAGTGGAATGTCTTTCAAGTGCACTTTGGAGCAAATCGGCCTAATTGCTTCTCAAAATTGAATGCCTTTTTTCTTTGTCATTTTATCCTTGGATGCCAGAATGACAACCAGTGAGAGCCAGGTATGGGATCTGAAGACAGAATGCAGGTAAAACAGATGTGAATTTAACACAAATTTTACGCAAACAATTAACTATTGTTTAATAAATCCCATTCAACATGATTTATTGAACAAACAGGATGAATTGAACAATAGTTACAATTGTTCATGTTGTGTCCTCTCCTGTGTCCGCTGAGCAGGCAGACCCAAGGTGGCATTCTATACCTCTGTCTAACTCGGGAGCAATGCATGTCAGACCCTTCAACAGTGAAGCCACATTAGTCTACAAAACCATCATCAAACATTGGCAAGGGCTACAACCAAACCACAGGTAGTGTCTTCAGTGCTTACACACCAACCTACATGTTCACAGCAGTGGAGGCTGCTGAGGGGAGGTTAGCTCATAATAATGGCTGGAAAGGAGCGAATGGAATCAAATACATGGAAACCATGTGTTTGATACCATTCCACTCAAGCCATTACCACAATTCCATCCTCCCCAATTAAGGTGCCACCAACATCCTGTGGTCCACAGTGGCCAGCAAGACAATGAGTCCAACATCCCTGGCAGGAAGCTCCAGTGTCTGAGACACCACACAGTGTGGTTATGGTATGTCAGTAGAATCTCACCTAGAAGGATCTTGTGCTCTTTCTCCTCCGAATCCTCTGAAGAGTCATGCTCATCCTCCACCATGTCTTTCTGTGCGTCCTCCAGCTCCATGCCATTGACAAACTCTCCCTGCAGGGTGGCCACTGTCTCCTCTGTGCAGCCAGATAGAGTCAGTTCTAGGCTGGGACCACTGCCTTCCCCTGTCCCCCTCTCCTTCCCCTCCTCAGTCTCCTCCTCCAGCTCCCCTCCCTCCTCTCCCTCACTGGCCTGCTTCAGGTCCTGGCTGCTGTCAGCTGACTTCAGACTGGCTCGGTCCCGAGTGGAGTCGGCGTCTCCGATAGAGACCTCGCTAGTGCTGCTCTTGTCACTCAGTCTCCCCACGCTCAAAGACTCCTGGTCCTGCTCATTGCCTCCTGCTGTTGAGTTCTGGCTCTGCAGTTTCCCCAGTGGCTCCCCCTGCTCCATTGTTGACATAGAAGCCATTCTGGAAGTCCTCCCCCTCTGAGAGGAACACCTGGTCATTGAGGCTGATACCTGAGGAGTAGTCCACCAGCCCTGGGTCTCCCCCCACTCCTACACCCCCAGCCCCTCCATTGCCCCCTCCCACCTTCCCACTCACAGAGCCTGAGGACGGCCTGCCTTCCTGGTAGTCCTCCTCCTCCTCTCCTAGGTCACATGCCCCTCCCCTCAGGCCTTTGCTGGCCTCCCATTGGGGCTCAGAGCCCGAGCTGCAGCTCTCAAAGCCAGATATGATCTGGAGCACGTGTGGCAGGAGGCTGGACAGGAAGGCCTGCAGACCCAGTCTGACGATCAACTGCAGAACAAAGCAGTCTGTGTAGAGGTAGAAGCGACCTCTGAGACACCGCGGGTTCTCATACACACTGACCAAGGGCTTCAGGAGATACTTGGCTGCGTTTCGAGGCCCGAGTACCCTAGAGATGGGCTCAAACAGGTACCAGGCAGCATACACAGCAGTGGACTCCTCTAGCATGAGCGCCAGCACAAAGGGCAGGAGGATCTCCAACCCCTCAGCTGTGATGACTCCCTGTAACAGTGTCTCCAGCTGCTGCCATAGGTGGAAGACCACATCGCGACCTTGAAGGCTGCATGTGGTCTCCATCTTGGAATGGTAGGAGTAGATGAAATGGTGCAGGGCAGGGAAATATGTGGGGAAAGGCAATGGGGAGAGGATGGGGCTCAGTAACTGACAGGGGTTTGGGGGCGGGAGACCCTCATAAATGGGGTCGTATTTAAAAAGAAGAGGTCGAGGACCACATGGTTTCTCTACTTTGGCTTTGGAGGAGTGCTGGCGTAGATGTAGCAGTGTCTCCAGAGCATGATGCAGTGGCAAGGGCACGTCACGCAGGCTGGCCGAACATAGCTTTATCACAGCCTGGAAGCGCTCACTCAGGGGAGTGCCTGGTTTCACACCCCGCAGTTTAGACGAGTAGAAGATCTCGGCTATGAGGACACCAAGAGCCTGCATGTCCCTCTGGTAGAGTACTGCTAGCGAGGGGAGACATTGTGGAGGTCCGGTCCTCTCCTTCCTGGAGTCAGACTGGTGCCAGACTTGTGCATGCAGGCTCTTCACCAGGAAGTTGTCAAGTTTCTCCAGCTCTTCCAGAGGTTGAAGGGGGCTGAAGCCCTCAGGCAGGGTGATCTTCAAGTCCTCTGTGTTGGTGGCACCACTCAAACTCCCTTCTCCATGCTTCTTGTTTATGATGCCCCCTCTCTGTAGCATGGCACTGCGTATGCCAGAGCCCAGGGCACTGGTGGCATTACCTGCTGTCCCCTCCCCAGGGAAAGAGCTGGGAGACTGGGACACCACCATGGCTGGGTGCTCTCCTCCAGTCTTCCCCCCAGACCTTGCGGTGCTGATGAGAGGTAGAGGAATAGAGGTGGTAGTGGAGGTGCCAGTAGAGATCCCTCCACTGAGTGAGTCCAGAGCCTCCATACCTTGTTCTAGTTCTTCATCTCGGTCCACCATGGTCCAGCCACTGGACTCACACCCCATGGCCTCTGGGACCATTCCGTCCACCATGGCATCTAGCGGTGGGGTCTGTAGAGGTGGCACATTGAGAGTTGCGGGGCCCAGGAGAGGGGGTTCAGGTGGCGAGTACTGGTAAGGTGCAAGGCGGGGCGGGTGGGGCTGGTCAAACAGCTGGACCACCCCGTAGCTGGTCAGATGGGTGTGGTTGTCCACCAGGTGCAGGCACACATTCTTGGCCTTGACGGCTTCTTTACCGGAGAGCTTGTAGCCGAACGTCAGATCTATCCAGTAGTGCAGCTGCTGAGACACCTCTCGGCTCTCCAGTAGGCATCTGTGAACCTCAATGAACTCCTCACAGGAGTTACACCACGGGGGAACTTCCAGATCTGGCATGTCAGGGTGGATGGAACGGAATATGGAGGGATCTGTGTAGAACTCTGGGATACACTCATCCGGGGTCCAGCTCTGGATGCGTTCCATACTGGCTGGGTATTCGTTCGGTTCCCACTGAGACCTGACGTGGCTGCACAGCACTGACTTGGGTGTCTGCCGAGCCCTGTAGACATAGTAGGTGATGTCTGACAACACGTCTGAGATGTGATGGGGCACGTGTAGGTGTTCAGACTGCCCTGAACCACCGGCACCTACAGATCCACCCAGACCCAGGTCTCCTATAATACTGACTGCCCCACCTCCATTAGCCACCGCTGCTGCAAGGGCTTCTTTGGTCATCTCATAGGTAAAGTCCAGCTGTTTGTCTCCTTTATTCAGCCTGAACTTGGACCGCCTGAGGTCACGGAACCTCCCATATGGCACAGTGAAGTCCACCACCCAGGGCAGGACCGGGTGGTAGTTAGGGTCTCCCTCCCTCCGTCCAGCTAACCGGTTCAGCTCCATCAGGTAGCGGAAGTTGCTGACTCTACCATGGACCCAGTCCAGGACCAAGGACTTGAGCTCATCAAAACAATCTCTGCACAGCCTCTTATCACAGTCACTGTACACACCTTGGCCCTGGTCCCTCGCCTTGATGCTTCTTGGCACTTGTCCCTCAGTAACATAGCATTCAGCCTCTCTGTCTTCCCCCAGCACTTCATAATGGGCCAGGGTGACCTTGAGGCGGCTGCAGAGCTGTTCGTCCACCGCTATGTCCTGCAGGGAGAGCTCTCCACAGGACAGCCCTGATGCCTGACAGGCCCGCAACGCGATCAGTAATTGGTAGAGGATGAACAGCACTTTGGCATGGCTGTTGGCCAGCTTGGCTGGGCTGTAGGTGACGATGTCATGGAGTGAGTACTGGGTGTATGGGAGAACCACGTAGAGCATCTCTGCTGACTCTAGTAGGCACTCAGCAGGGAGGACATTAGGACACAGTTGGTCTGAGGGGTGCTTAGAGGAGGAGCTGCTTGGGGATAATGGGTTGTCTTTGTCCTTATCTCTGGCAGGGGAGAGGGATGGCGACACGGGTATGGAGACAAATGTTGAGCAGAAGAGCTTCTGCAGCGCTTGGCGCACTGCATCTATGGCTGCTACATGCATCTGCTCTGTAGCCCCTGAATAGGGCTGCACGTGGCTGTGATGAGCATCGCACCACAGATTTCTGTGAAAGGACCAAAACAGATATGAGTACAGTAGAGACTCTCAATCATGTTTTATTAGACATATCCATAAATGTATTACATTTTGAGGGTCACATTTTACAATTAATTTATTAGGAGTTTAACATTAGAACTTATATTGAAATTCTTAAAATACTGTATAACATTTCACAATTAAAGTATTTATGCCATTAAAATTGGAAAAATACCTGAAATTACGTTGTGATACACCCTGCATGGTCTTCATGAAAGAAGACTGGGAGACTAGTTGGCAGCCTGGGTCCCTTGTCAGCCTGTAGCTCAGCTTGATCTTCCTTAGGCCCTGGATGCACACTCGGGTCCAGCCAGGAGGCAGCTTCACAAGGGAGCACTGGAGGTAAGTGCGAATCTCTGCTTCACTAGCGCTCTCTGAACGGGCACAACGGATGACCCTCCTCTCCCTTAGGCCCATCACCCAGCGGGTGGGGACCAGGGCCACCAGCTCTTGAGGCCGGGGCCCTGGACCTAGCTGCCGACGGTCCACCCCTAGGTCCTTCTCTACAGCCGACACTAGCCACTCCATGGTGACCTACTCTTCAGACCTGACAGACAGGAGTGACAGACAGGGGAGTCACACTGTCCTGCTGTCGTCCCACTCCCTCCTCACTATCAGCCCAGAGGATGCCTCTCTCTCACCCTTCCATGGAAGGCATAAGCGCTGACCTGTAGGAGCAGGGTTGTGACTGACAAGGTTTCCTGTGAAGACATTTGAAACAGAATATAAACAGAATTTTGGTAAGATGGACCTGGTTTTAATGGTTTAAATAAAAATCTGCATATAAAAATATACTTCATTATACAGTAAAACTAACGAGTGAGCTTGTCCAGGGGTGGTGCTGCTGACATGAATGATAGCTAAGCTGCTACTGCTTATTATCTATCCTGTTGCCTAGTCACTTGGCCCCTACCCATATGTACATATCTACCTCAATGACCTCGTACCCCTGCACATCGACTCGGTACTGGTACTGTATAAAGTTAGCGTTACTCATTGTGTATTTATTCCTTGTGTTATCTTTCTCTCTGCATTGTTGGAAAGGGACCGTAAGCATTTCAATGTTAGTCTACACCAGTTGTTTACAAAGCATGTGACAAATAAAATTTGAGCTGCGAGGTTGTCAACTTCACTCGTTAGGCTAAGCTCTACTCAAGTGACTCTCCTACTGCCTATCTAATGGCTTTTCAAGGAAATAAATTGATCCAGGCAGCTAATCAACCCAAGTGCAGCAAGTGAAAGCTCAGTGGAAAATGAAGGAATATGAAGTGACAGCTGCTAGTTATTATTATACTTCATCTCCCACTGAGCCATTGGATAAGCAGTAGTAGAGTCATGTGAGCAGAGCTTAGCCAAATAAGACGAGAACTGTCTACATGCCACGCATCACTTACTACGGCCATTGAGACTCCCAGCTAGCTAGGACAGGGTCTCCCATTGAGACTAGAGGTCGACCGATTTATCGGAATGGACAATTTATTAGGGCCGATTTCAAGTTTTGATAACTATCGGAAATCGGTATTTTTGGATGCCGATTAAAACATTTATTTTTTTTTTTACTTTATTTAACGAGGCAAGTCAGTTAAGACCACATTCTTATTTTCAATGACGGCCTAGGAACGGTGGGTTAACTGCCTTGTTCAGGAGCAGAACGACAGATTTTTATCTTGTCAGCTCAGGGATTCAATCTTGCAACCTTAAGGTTAACTTGTCCAACGCTCTAACCACCTGCCTCATGAGGAGCCTGCCTGTTACGCGAATGCAGTAAGTAGCCAAGGTAAGTTGCTAGCTAGCATTAAACTTATAAAAAAACAATCAATCATAACCACTAGTTATAATTACACATGGTTGATGATATTACTAGTTTATCTAGCGTGTCTTGAGTTGCATGTAATCGATGCGGTGCGCATTCGCAACAAAGGACTGTCGTTGCTCCA
Source organism: Oncorhynchus masou masou (assembly GCF_036934945.1). Classification (NCBI taxonomy): domain Eukaryota; kingdom Metazoa; phylum Chordata; class Actinopteri; order Salmoniformes; family Salmonidae; genus Oncorhynchus; species Oncorhynchus masou. Next base: position 63,959,073 of record NC_088220.1, read on the forward strand.
ATGTGTACCTAATCATAAACCTCAATGCCTAACTTAAAATCAATACACAGAAGTATATATTTTTAAACCTGCCTATTTAGCTAAAAGAAAGGTTAGCAGGCAATATTAACCAGGTGAAATTGTGTCACTTCTCTTGCGTTCATTGCACGCAGAGTCAGGGTATATGCAACAGTTTGGGCCGCCTGGCTTATTGCAAACCAATTTGTCAGAATTTTATGTAATTATGACATAACATTGAAGGTTGTGCAATGTCACAGCAATATTTAGACTGATGGATGCCACCCGTTAGATGAAATACGGAACGGTTCCGTATTTCACTGAAAGAATAAACGTTTTGTTTTGGAAATGATAGTTTCCGGATTCGACCATATTAATGACGGAAGACTCGTATTTCTGTGTGTTATAATTAAGTCTATGATTTGATCGAGCAGTCTGAGCGATGGTAGGCACCAGCAGGCTCGTAAGCATTCATTCAAACAGCACTTTCGTGAGTTTTGCCAGCAGCTCTTCGCAATGCTTCAAACATTGAGCTGTTTATGAATTCAAGTCTATCAACTCTCGAGATTAGGCTGGTGTAACCGATGGGAAATGGCTAGCTAGTTGGCGGGGTGCACGCGTTAGCTTTCCTACAGGGCACATATTGCACTTCTACTTTCTTCTCCAACACTTTGTTTTTGCATTATTTAAACCAAATTGAACATGTTTCAATATTTATTTGAAGCTATTGGTGTATTATATTTAGTTAAAATAAGTGTTAATTCAGTATTGTTGTAATTGTCATTATTACAAATAAATAATAAATCGGGCCGATTAATCTGTATCTGCTTTTTTGGTCCTCCAATAATCGGTATCGGCGTTGAAAAATCATAAATCGGTCGACCTCTAATTGAGACTGCTAGCTAGCTAGGACAGGGTCTCCCATTGAGACGGCTAGCAAGCTAGGACAGGGTCTCCCATTGAGACCGCTAGCTAGCTAGGACACGGTCTCCCAAACTAGGTCCTGGAGCCCCTCCCTAGGCGCACCTTTCGGTTTTTGCCCAAGCAATATACAACAGATTTAAATAACTAACTCATCATCAAGCTTGGATTGTTTCAATCAGCTGTCTAGTATTAGGAAAAAAAACAACGTGCACCTAGAGGGGCCCCCCGAAACGAGTTTAGAGAAACCTTGAGCTAGGAGACTGCCAGTGTTGTTTGCCCCGCCTGCCGAGCACTGCTTTCCAGTAGTTATGTTAAAGTTAAAATCCTTCTTTGGTGGGGTTTTTCGGCGGTTGGCATTCAACGTTGGTGCATTACGTTACCGCCAACTAATGTACTGGAGTGTGGGCCAAAGGCAGTTTGCGCTGCATGTAGTAGTAACCAGTCTTGCATAGACATTACTAAACGTGACTGCTACCAGAGACAGAAGAGGAAGCGAGACACCACTCGCTGTTTTTTTCTAGTTCAATGAAAGTAAATAAATAGCTAAGTAGACAATACTCAGGTGCCATTGCTTTAGTGTCTGTGATACATAGTTTTTTTCCATAGTTTTTATCCATGGTAAATAGCCTTAATTAACTACCTTCATGTATCCACCATCTTTGGTATAGTACTAGCAATGTCAGTGTTGTAACTAGCTAGTGAGCTAACTAACTAAAACTATTCCATTTCAGTCTCCGAGTCCTACGAAACTTTATAATAATGCATACACAAACTGAAATGCATTCAGCGAGACACTCGCTAGCTAAATTAAAATACAAGACATAAAAGATTGCTAGCAATTTCATTAGCTAGCTGCAAGCTGTCTACCTAACTTAGCTCCCTATTTATTTTGCTAGCTAACTTAGCTTGTATGAGCTCCTCACGTACCTGTGACAGTAACTTATAAAACGTCTGGTTCCATACTGAGTCCCAAATAAATTCGTATGTTCTATTTGAATGGATGCACAAGTGTACTCACTCTTTCAGAAGCAACTTCGGTTAATTGGGTAACAGGAAAGAAGTAGCCAGCCGAGGATGTTTTGAATCCGATAACTCACATGACCCCCTTCCCTATTCCGTGCGCGCTCATGTGATTCCTTCTTCTTCTTCGATACAATTTAACGGCAGTTGGCATCCAATAAAACGTTGCATTACCACCACCTACTACACTGGAGTATAACTCCCCTATACTTTACTTGAAAATAAATAAATACCCTACCATCTAACACTACACTCACAAAAAAAACATACGCCACTATTTAAATAGTCTGAAAGGATGGGACACCACCACTTAACACACCCTGTAGCTCTTCTGACGTCAAGTCTCGCACACCCAAATAACTCTGCAGCTGCCACCACAACCTACATTTTCTGTGACTTACTTTTCCATCCCTACAGTACAGTTAATAGCCATTGCTATGAATGCAAAATAATCCAATATTACTGAAACATATACCACTTGTTGGTTTATCCCTCTGTACTGGTACAGATCTACTACTCACATCACTCCTTTCAGGATCCCTCCCCCATCTTCCTCTACTTTCTTCACTGCCTCAGCATATGACAACTTCTACACTACTCTAACCCTGGAAACCTTAACCTGCCTCTTTCGCACTGGACATTTCTGAACCCCAGCACCATCGGTACCCCTAAAATGAATACATACCACTAATTTCCACAATGCTACACATTTCTTTGTCTCATGCCCTTCCGTACACTTCTCACACCTAGGAACATCACCTACACATTTCTGCCACATGCCCATAAGCTTGACACCTGTAACAACATAATGTATTTGGCACAAACGCTTGGACAGGATAACTTTTATTAGAGGTCAACTGATTTATCAGCATGGCTGATTAATTAGGGCCGATTTCAAGTTTTTCTAACAATCTGTAATCAGCATTTTTGGACGCCGAATATGGTCTATTACATTGCATTCCACAAGGAAACTGTGTGGCAGGCTGAGCACCTGTTACTCGAGTGCAGCAAGGAGCCAAGGTAGTTGCTAGCTAGCATTAAACTTATCTTATAAAAAACAATCAATCTTCACATAATCACTAGTTAACTACACATGGTTGATGATATTACTAGGTTAACTAGCTTGTCCTGCGTTGTACATAATCAATGTGGTGCCTGTTAATTTATCATCGAATCACAGCCTACTTCGCCAAACAGGTGATGATTTAACTAAAGCACAATAGTTGCATGAATGTACCTAACCATAAATATCAATGCTTTTCTTAAAATCAATACACAGAAGTATATATTTTAAACCTGCATATTTAGTTAAAAGAAATTCATGTTAGCAGGCAATATTAACTTGGGAAATTGTGTCACTTCTCTTGCGTTCATTGCACGCAGAGTCAGGGTATATGCAACAGTTTGGGCCGCCTGGCTCGTTGCGAACTAATTTGCCAGAATTTTACATAATTATGACATAACATTGAAGGATGTGCAATGTAACATAAATATTTAGACTTAGGGATGCCACCTGTTCGATAAAATACGTAATGGTTCTATACTTCACTGAAAGAATAATGTTTTGTTTTTCAAAATGTTTCCGGCTTCGACCATATTACCATATTAATGACCAAAGGCTTGTATTTCTGTGTGTGTTATTATATTATAATTAAGTCTATGACGTGAAAGAGCAGTCTGACTGAGCGGTGGTAGGCAGCAACACGCTCTTAAGCATTCATTCAAACTTTACTGCATTTCCCAGCAGCTCTTTGCAATGCTTGAAGCACAGCGCTGTTTATGACTTCAAGCCTATCAACTCCTGAGATTAGGCTGGCAATACTAAAGTGCCTATTAGAACATCCAATAGTCAAAGGTCTATGAAATACAAATGGTATAGAGAGAAATAGTTGACGCGTCATAATTCCTATAATAACTACAGCCTAAAACTACTTAACTTGGAATATTGAACCACCAGCTTTCATATGTTCTGAGCAAGGAACTTAAACGTTAGCTTTTTTACATGACACCTAATATTGCACTTTTACTTTCTTCTCCAACACTGTTTTTGCATTATCTAAACCAAATTGAGCATGTTTCAATATTTATTTGAGACTAAATAGATTTTATTTATGTATTATATTAAATTAAAATAAAAGTGTGCATTCAGTGTTGTTGTAATTGTCATTATTACAAATATATATATATATATATATATATATATATATATATATATATATATATATATATATATATATATATATATATATATATATATACAATATATACATATATATCAAATCGGATGATTAATCGGTATCTGCTTTTTTTGGTCCTCCAATAATCAGTATCGGTATCGGCGTTGAAAAATCCGAATTGGTCAACCTCTAATTGATATATCCTAACATCTATGTTGGGCAAAGACTCAACATCAAAACTCAAAAGAACAGACAAAGACTCTTCTGTTTCACCACTCACACAACCCTGTCTGCGTTGCACCAAACGACGAGCATCACAAACACCGGGAATCTTCCCCTTCAGTTGGTCAGCTTTCACATTTACATCTACCCCAGTAATCACTCCTTTCAATGGCACCCTTTTCTTGAATCAAAATAATTCACATATCTTGCCCCTTATTCGTTTAACGCAGAGCACATGCTCCTTCTGATCAGAAGAAACACAACCATCAGATACTTCGCCCTCATTCACTTCCATTTCTTCTCCTGTCTTCAACTCATTCTGCTTGCACTTTGTACCATTTTTCTTTAACAAACCATCTCCCTTTTCCCCATCATTTTTAACCGACTCAAGCTCACCCTCTTCCTCCCTCTCTCTCTTAGACCTCCTCTGCCTCTCCTTTTCCCTCCATTCCTCCTCCGTATTCCAGGTATACGTCTCCTTATGATAATATAGCATTTCCCCTGACATACATCTTGTTATTGCCTTCTCAAGGGATTCCATTTAACCGCCGGTCACGATCTCCGTACAGTGTCCCTTTGGTGTGAGATCTCTATACATTTCTATCATATATGACGCTATTTGTTGGATGGGGAGAAAGGTAGGATACCTTTAAAACTCAACAATAAGTTCAGAGCAAATTCCTGCTTTGCATTGCATTGACTCCAATCAACGTAAAGAAAATATGGTCTCCATGTTTTAATAAGGAGTGCAAGCATACCGTAGCAGCAGCTTGTGAACGGTGGCTGAGTTACCATTAGGCAACTAAGGCAATTGCCTGGGGCCTCACACCATCAGGGGGCCTCGTGAACTTGGTATAATTATGTTTAATAATACATTATTTCTGTTATCTTGTCTTCCTCTTCTGCTTGAGGCCCTCCTCCTCTCGTGAGTAATCTCTGATGTGGATTATAGATCTGTTTCTGTTTTCTCCCTCCGAATTTGGCGCTAGCTTTTGAACGGTTGGGACTATTATGACCCCATGCCTGAAAGCGAATACTCTTAGGGACACAAACATGTCTTCTATTTTCCTACAATGCTCATAAGCAATGCAGGACACTTTAGAATGGACTGTGACAAAACCACAGTGGTGTAAAGTAACTAACTAAAAATACATGGGCAGGGGCCTCCAAATCACTAAAAGACAATTGCATGATCTGAAATGTGTGAGCCTCCAGAGGCATGCAGAGGCCAAATTGAGCACTATACCGCATGATGCGCACATTCCACATGTTGTAACAATGCGGAGGGCTTCATATAGCTCTGCATTGACATGATTGGTTGAAGGTCCTGTATAAACACAAACTCACTTCCTTGACAACTTCCTTCACAACAGCTCTGCTCAACAGCTTTGGTGCCGGCACGTCTTTCTTTTTCCCAACGTCGTTAAGCCAGAACCAGCAAACGAACGCTAGCCAATGGAAAGCATAGTAGAACGCCCCGGTATTCAGAAGGGCGTTCTACTACGCTTTCCATTGGCTAGCGTTTTTTTGCTCACGGCAACTTTTGCCTCACAGCCTGTTGAGAGACATGGACGAACACACAACACCACATTTGTCCATTTATTTATTTTCAGAGTTTCAATGAGTTGTAAAAATGTCTCAGAGAACTCTGCTGAATTCCCTCAATTGAAGGCCAGCTAAGTTAACCTAGGCTAGTTAATGTTACTAGCTCGGTATGTAAAGTTGTTATGTTATCATTAGTTGTCTATTATCAGGTAAAAGCACATGCTTATTATTTATAATTTGTGAAATATTTATTAGCTAATAATTTCTATAAAATTGTTAAAGTTGAAATATAACGGCAAACATTATTAATCAGTGACTGAAATTTCGCGCTACGTGATATTCACTTCCGGACTTGTAGACCGCCCTCTGAATAACGGGGCGTGGTTTTGGCTTAACTGCGTTGGGGGAAAAAAAGACGCGCTCTGCGTTGTCCGCAATGCGTAAGAAGTAGGAATGCCCTGACTTATGCAGAACCGTATCACCGTAAATACTGCATAGCCAATGCAGAGGTCAGACTGACCATGAAGCGCCTTTAAATCCGCTCGTTTTTCTTCAACAAAGATGTTGTTCATAAATGTAAAAAAAAAAAGGATAATAAATGTTGTTCATAAATGTTGCAGACTTTGCAGGACATCTAATAAAAGGAGCAGCTATTCATACAACACTTATTTTGTGTCTTCTTATAAAGCAATTTTAGACATTGTATCGCCGACTATATAAACACTTTTTTTATTTACACGTTTAACCAATGGCACGTTCCATAACCAAGCACGTTCCATAGAGGCACGTTGGCTCGGCAACCTGGTCTAAGGTCAGTTTCACGTTTTACCCCCTGTTGCTAACGGTGGGTTTTTGCGAGTGTAAAATGATCCTAGATCTATAAGAGAAACCGGAAGGCTCAGCAGTAAATTACGCGATGACGTTGTGAACCGTTCGCGCGTTCAGGGATACATTTGGCGCCACAGACACAACACGGAGGAAGCGCTGTCACTCTGAGTTCGCTTTAAAACGTACATTTTCACTCTACATAGCTATAAACTCAACTTCAACATGAATAACATGCTGACAAAGGGAGCGATAGAGGTAGGTGGGGCATTTTATGACATCCCAGAAAGCATGTAAACAAAGTTTACCAAGCATCGAGAAAGATGGTTTCGGACAGGGACTGCACGGAGTGCTCCTGCTGCTGAATGCTTTGTTGCGTTAGTTAGCCAGCCACAATGCTAGCTAACTAGATATATTTGCCATCTGTCTCAAGCTGTTTTCTGCTTTTTCAACAGGATCTAACCAAAGGCTCTAATGATTTACCGAACCCCATTCTTCAATTAGTGGTGAGTATGAGTGTATGTTCTTGTGGAAGTAGCGAATTAGTTGGCCAAGTTACTGTAGGCCAACTGTAGAAGAATGGCTACTGGCCTGGTCAACAGTTAGCTAGCTAACTTGGGACAGTATCCACCCATGTTTTAGAGACCAACATTTAAGACAAGGATATTCACCAAGATGGCAATACGGATTTGGACCACTGCTACATTTGTCGAAATAGACCAATATGATGTCTACTGCACTCCTGCCAGGTCGCAGTTGCAAATGAGAACTTGTTCTCAACTAGCCTACCTGGTTAAATAAAGGTGAGAAAAAAAATCATATTCTTTCAGAACATCCGTAAAATTGATGGAGGCAGTGGACCAGCCCGCTTTCGTCTGATGATGAGTGATGGACAGCACTCAATGTCCTGTGAGTAGAACTATTCCAAATCCACTCCACCACCTGTTCAAAGTACACACAGAAATGGTTGTATGGCACGAGGCAGGTGACCATGACCGGTAGCAAATGCATAGCATTGCTTTGTAGAAGTGGCATGTAAAGAAAACAAAAGTGTAATATTTGGATAATATATGGCAGTATTTTAAATTAATGCAAGGTTACAACAGTATTTTTACACACACACACAGTAAATATCAAATTGAGGTAATATAGTGTTAGGGTAAAGTGACTATGCATAGTTAATAAACAGAGAAGCAGCAGTGTTAAAAATATAAATTTAAAAAATGAAGTGGGGTGGGGTGAATGCAAATAGTCGGTGTAGTCATTTGATTAACTGTTTAGCAGGCTTATGGCTTATGGGTAGAAGCTGTTTAGAAGCCTCTTGGACCTAGACTTGGCGCTCCGGTACCGCTTGCTGAGAGAACAGGGTGTCTGGAGTCTTTGACAATTTTTAGGGCCTTCCTCTGACGCTGCCTGGTATAGAGGTCCTGGATGGCTGTATGCTGGGCCCCAGTGAAGTACTGGGCCATACGCACTACCATCTGTAGCACCTTGCGATCAGTTGCTGAGCAGTTGTCATACCAAGCAGTGATGCAACCAGTCAGGATGCTCAAGGTATCAGTTTAAATTAAAAGTCAAGGATATTCATAATAGAGATGTTAGACCTGCCAAATTAAGCTTTTGAGAAACTGCACCCCATTGTTTTAAATCCATATTGCGTGCAATAGTCGTAATCTGAATTACACCAGGAGGTAGACTAAAAAGACAACAGGGCTAATTAAAAGTTGTTTTAGTCCTTCTCCATAGTCTCACCCAGAAAATATCAAGGTAAATAGCTGACCTTAGCAACGGGGCACTTGAACAACGGGGCACTTTAGCAACGGGGCACTTGGAGTGTTTTATGCTGTGGATGTGTTTTTATGCTGTGGATGTGTTTTTATGCTGTGGATGTGTTTTTATGCTGTGGATGTGTTTTTATGCTGTGGATTGCCTGGGGCTGACCAGCAGGAGGTAGTCAGGATTCAGTAAAATGAATAGAGAGCTGGAAATCATCAAAGAAAAATGGTCAATTTATTCCTTTTAATTTGACGAAGTTGAAGAAGTGTTGTGATACCATACAAAGTCATAAAAAATAGTATATTTTAAGACATATTTAGAAACATATTTTTGGGATCTAAATTGATCCTCATCCCAGACTAAACTGGGCTGCATTTGGCTCTTCCATGTTTATTAACAAGGATGGCATGTTGTTTGGAGATGCATATCATCATCTCATAGACAAGACAGACAAGCACACGCAATGGCCATGTGCAGTGGATGTGCAGCACTTGGCTGTTCTCTACTGCACTGGCCATGTGCTTGTTGGTCTATCTTGTCCCTAACATCTCCTATCCTCTCCCAATCCCTCCTATAGCGTTCATGCTCTCCACCCAACTCAACCCAATGGCTGAGGACAACCGACTGGCCCCAAACTGTATCTGTCAGCTGAAGAGGAATGTGACCAATGTCCTAAAGGATGGACGGTATGTTGCTTCTATCTTTTGATGTTTTCCTACAGAATGACAAACCCTTTTCTCTCCATTTTTATACTTTAAGAGCTGTCAGTATGGACACACAATGGATATGCACAGACACACTTTTTGTTGTTTATCAACCATGTGTTTAGTCTTTGGAATATAATTTACAATGCAATTGTTAATCTGTTTATTGCTGTTCTTCTGTTCAGGCATGTGGTGGTCATATTAGACATGGAGGTGGTGAAGTCTGCTGATGAGGTGGCTGGAAAGATCGGAGAGCCCACGCCTTACGTGGAAGGCGAGTCTTCATCCCATACTCCATCACCATATCATAAGGCTTAGGGGGAGTGAAGATGAACAAATGTTTGAATCCAGACATGCATATAACCTACAATGTTGAATGTGCAGCTTACTTGAGTTTTTACCTTTCACTCCCTCACCTCCCTTGCAGGTCAGAGTAAAGCCCCACAGTCAGCCCCCAATCCCTCAGTCCACCACCTGCAGCCCCAGAATGGAAATTATGGTAAACAATTCCAGATCACCCACTGTGCTTTTAAATCTAATGCCTTTTCACATCCTGTAGCAGGATTTGAATTGAGAGATTGGGTCATTAATGGACTGTATTCTCAAGATAAATTCCTAATGTTTTGCAGCTATATTAATTCCTAGTGGGTTTGAAGGTTGCAAAACACTTCAATATAGGTTATTGGATAGGTAATTTAGTTTGTTTCCAGTAGATGGCAACATTTATGCAAAATGGACAAATCTTGGTTAAAATCCTCAGATCTACTGAACATATGACACTGCTACTGTTTTTGTCAGAATGCTTAGTTAAAAAAACATTTGCCTCTTGGGTATATTGTCATCTGTAACGTTCTACTGATCTTACTAAGATAAGATGGTGGTTGACCAATGTGATGCTGTTAAACACAAAATACTAGGTATATATTGTCTCCTCTTTTTTGCAAATAAGGTATTAAAATCAGTCTTCGAGAGAATGTATAAAACAGACATGCTGCGGGTGAACCATCTGTACGCCACACTGGTTATTTAGTAGTCCTGATGTGCTCATCAGTCAGACTATAAATCTGGTTTTGAATTGGATATGATCTGAATATACAGTACTATTGACTGATATGTTTCAGCTCCTTACATGTTTCATTTTGCAGACTCTCTTATCCAGAGCAACTTACAGTAGTGAGTGCATGCATTTTCATACTATTTTCATATGGGTCCCCCATGGGAATCGAACCCACAACCCTGGTGCATGCGCCATGCTCTTATCAACTGAGCTACACTAACTTAATCTTAACTTCGACAGTTCCCTTTTCATCAAGTAATTAGCTAAGCACTTAGTTATAATTAGTACCAGATTAAAATGGTAATCATGCCATGAGAGATAATATGCTACTGACATTGATTCCAAAATATACATATAGTATCATTCAAGGGTTTTTCTTAATTTTTTACTATTTTCTACCTTGTAAATAACACACATGGAATAATGAAGTAACCAAAAAAAGTGTTAAACAAATCAAAATATATTTTATGTTCTTCAACGTAGCCACTCTTTGCCTTGTTGACAACTTTGCACACTCTTGGCATTCTCTCAACCAGCTTCACTTGGAATACTTTTCCAACAGTCTTGAACGAGTTCCCACATTTATGCTGAGCACTTGTTGGCTGCTTTTCCTTCACTCTGCGGTCCAACTCATTCCAAACCATCTCAATTGGGTTGTGGTCGGTGATTGTGGAGGCCAGGTCATCTGATGCAGCACCCCATCACTCTCCTTCTTGGTCAAATAGCCCTTACACAGCCTGGAGATGTGTTTTTGGTCATTGTCCTGTTGAAAAACAAATGATATTCCCACTAAGCGCAAACCAGATGGGATCACAGGTCACTGCAGAATGCTGTGGTAGCCGTGCTGGTTACGTATGCTTTGAATTCTAAATATATCACTGACAGTGTCACCAGCAAAGCACCCCCACACCACCACCATCTCCATGCTTCACGGTGGGAACCACACATGCGGAGATCATCTGTAAACCTACTCTATGTCTCACAAAGATCAAAAATCTCATCAGACCAAAGGACAGATTTCCACCGGTCCAATGTCTCTTCTTATTGGTGTCCTTTTTAGTAGTGGCTTCTTTGCTGCAATTCGGCCACGTAGGCCTGATTTTCACACAGTCGCCTCTGAACAGTTTATTTTGGAGATGTCTGTTACTTGAACTCTGTGAAGCATTTATTTGGGCTGCTATTTCTGAGGCTGGTAACTGTATTTTTGTTTTTCACTAGGCAAGTCAGTTAAGAACAAATTCTTATTTACAAAGAGTAGGTAAACTGCCTTGTTCAGTGGCAGAACGGCAGATTTTTACCTTGTCAGCTCGGGGATTCGATCTAGCAACCTTTCGATTAATGCCCCAATACTCTAACCACTCGGCTACCTGCCGCCCCAAGTAAAGAACTTATCCTCTGCAGCAGAGGTAACTCTGGGTCTTCCTTTCCTGTGGTGGTCCTCATTAGAGCCAGTGTCGGAGTGCATGATGATTTTTGCGACTGCACTTGAAGAAACTTTCAAAGGTCTTGAAATGTTCTGGATTGACTGACCTTCATGTCTTCAAGTAATGATGGACTGTCAATTCTCTTTGCTTATTTGAGCTGTTCTTGCCATAATAAGAAAAACAAAATTATGTTTTATATTTGTGAAACTTTTTTGTGGTTATTACATGATTCCATATGTGTTAATTAATAGTTTTGATGTCTTCACTATTATTCTACAATGTTGAAAATAGTATAAATAAAGAAAAACCCTTGAATGAGTAGGTATGCCTAAACATCAGACTGGTACTGTGTATTTAGTTATTCTACTTGAATTTTGCTTTTACATTTTTTTAAATGGGATTTTTTAAATACATATTCTCCCTAAATAGTTAAAAGAAGAAGGGTGCAGGTAACTAAATAAATGTTAATCATCTCTCGTGACATAAACATTTCTAAACATTACATAGTACAAGTGTTTAAGCAGGGATTTCATGAAAATATGCATGGCTAAAGGAATGGTTTCTTAGTGCTAACCTACAGTATCATAGGGCATTTTGTGAACCACGTCCGATGAACTCTTAGCCCAATCTATGACTTCAGGAGCTTATTTTCTGGTCTGGTCTAGGTATTCATCCCACTAATCTGGTGTTAGGGAATTGAAGTAGCAATGGTGAGCTTCATCCTCCTCATCAGCACAGTTGTTATTGTTCAGTTGTGTGGCTCTGCTGTGCTGCTGGATCTGGGGGCTTAATTACAGGAAATGCAGTTGTTGGCGAAGTTGACACTTTGAACTGTAATCCATAGTGTGAGACGCACACAAATCAAATGTGCAGTTAGTGCTTGTCCGAACAGAGAACCCTCAGTCAGGCTGTATGCACCAATCTTGTGTGGGAAGAGCAGCTTTGGTTTGTTGTTTCACACTTCTGTCTGCTTTGAGTCTGTGATACACAAATCATCTCTCACTAAAACACCATCTCACAAACTCAGAACTTAGTTGGTCTTGGGGTGTTGTCTCCTCTCTCCTACTATCCCAAATCTACCGCAATAAATTGGCTACTCTTCCTGATATAAGTTTTTCTGTTACGTGAGACTACTCTCATGAAGTGAGAATTACAGTGATCAGGGAGTTTCAGCCCTGATAAGTTATGGATGTCTATTTAGTTGAGTTTGCCACTCTCACTGCTCTCTATATGCACTAATAGCTCTCTGTTCTCTAATTTCCCTATCTATCATTAGGCACCATGAACAAAGGTCCCAGCAGAGAGTTTGGGGGGAAGAAGGCCATGCCTCTGTCTGCAATGCCCAGCACTCCTGGGGGATCCTCCAAAGTTGTGCCCATTGCCAGCCTCAACCCCTACCAGTCAAAGTGAGTAGTCTTCTTATACCCGTCTATTGTTGCGTCCCAAATAGCTTGTTGCGTCCCAAATAGCACTACTTTAAAGTAGTGCACTATATAGGGAATGGGTGCCTTTTGGGATGCATCCTATCACTTTGGCGAACATCTCAAACAACATGATCTCTTGCCCAAATGTTTATTCTTAAGTCATGATAATCCTCTTATTCCATACTCTTTAGTCATAGAATGGAATAATGACTGTTTGTTTGATTTGTATTTGGGGATGTTTTTGTGATTTATTCCATAGATAGTTGGTCAAGGTATTTTCAAGGAATAGAGGTCCATCCAACAGCAACATAAACTGGTTATTTTCTCTCAGGTGGACCATCCGAGCACGTGTCACCAACAAGAGCGGCATCCGCACCTGGAGCAACTCTCGTGGGGACGGCAAGCTGTTCTCTATGGAGATTGTGGATGAAAGTGTGAGTAACCCTTTCTGTTTGCATTTTCTCATGTTGCCGTATTGGATCGTGTGGAGCTAGTCCATTGCTGACTGTGTTGTGTGTTGATGCAGGGAGAGATCAGAGTGACTGCCTTTACCCAGGAGGTGGACAAGTTCTACAGCATCATCGAGACTGGCAAGGTGAGAGGAACTGCCTCCTATTAAGGATGCTTATCTACCATATGCTTGTCACTTTCACAGATTTGGGGCAACTGAGTAATTCATCTCAATGTGTTATTGCCAATACTTTGTACAAATCAAAATGTGCTGAATTGGATATGATTTGGTGTAATGAGATGATGAATGATTCTCTCCAAATTGAGTCAAAGGACAGTAGCAAAATGATCCTCTGCTACAGATCCTCTGCCAGGCTTGATTTAGTTCCTACATCAATATTCAGCTGAAATGAATCCTGTGCCCAAATCCACTTTAGATTTAAACCTACTTTTATTCATGCCCAGGTGTTCTACATATCCAAGGGATCACTGAAGATCGCCAACAAGCAGTACTCGTCCCTGAAGAATGACTATGAGATGACCCTAAATGGAGAATCCACCATCATCCCCTGTGAGGACACCCAGGACGTACCCATGGTGCAGTGCAACTTCATCTCTATCGCTGACCTGGAGGCCCGAGAAAAGGACACCATTTTGGGTAAGGTGCAGGTGTAGCAAGGGAGGAGCAAAGAGGAAGGGTGGTCCAGGCAGGGCTGGCGGGGCGTGATAACCGTCAACACACTTAGCTTATTATTATCCTATCATAGGGATGGATGCTACGGTAGCAGGGGGTTGTGCTGGGGTGGTTTAGGTAATTATAAGAGCAGGGATAAAAGTCATTAATAATGCTGATGACAGTAGTGTCCTGTGGCGCAGATTGACTTTGGGCCCTATGGCGGATCCCGGTGAGGAGAGGAGGGAGAATAAGAAGCCATAGACAGCATCCCAAATGGCAGTGCACTACCTGTGAACTATATGGCTCCGGTCAAAAGTAGTGCACTATGTAGAGAATGGGATGCCATTTGGACTCATTCCTAGTTGTAATGATGCTATCACCAGGCGTCAGCCCAGCCAGCCCTGTGATGTTGAAGATATCTTCTTAATCATGCTTAAATTAGTTGTAACCTAACAAAGACTGAATGAATTAAGATGGCAGAAAGAATAGGTAGCTCCCAAATGACACCCTATTCTCTATATAGTGCACTACTATATAGGGTGCAGGGGCAAAGGTTAGTCGAGGTAATATGTAGGTAGAGGTAAAGTGATAATAAACAGAGTTGCAGCAGCGTACAATGGGGGGGGGGGGTCAATGCAAATAGTCCGGGTAGTCATTTGGTTTGCTGTTCAGGAGACTTATGGCTTAGGGGAACCCTCTTGGACCTAGACTTGGCACTCCGGTACCGCTTGCCATGCAGTAGCAGAGAGAACACTCTGTGACTGGAGTCTTTGGCAATTTTTAGGACCTTCCTCTGACACCATCTGGTATAGAGGTCCGAGATGGCAGGAAGCTTGGCCCCGGTGATGTGCTGGGCCGTACGCACTACCCTCTGGTGTGCCTTGCGGTCGGAGGCTGAGCAGTTGCCATACCAGGCAGTGATGCAACCAGTGGTGCAAATGTAGAACTTTTTGAGGAACTGAGGACCCATGCCAAATCTTTTCAGTCTCTTGAGGGAGAATAGTTGTTGTCGTGCCCTCTTCACAACTGTCTTGTTGTGTTTGGAGCATGACAGTTCGTTGGTGATGTGGGCACCAAGGAACTTGAAGCTCTCAACCAGCTACACTACAGCCCCGTCGATGAGAATGGGGGCATGTTCGGCCTACCTTTTCCTGTGGTTGACGATCATCCCCCCTTGATCACGTTGAGGGAGAGGTTGTTATCCTGGCACCACACTGCCAGTTCTCTGATCTTCTCCCTGTAGGCTGTCCCATCGTTGTCAGTGATCAGGCACTGTTGTGTTGTCAGCAAACGTAATGATGGTGTTGGAGTCGTGCTTGGCCATGCAGTCATGTGTGAACAGGGAGTACAGGAGGGGACAGCATGTACCCCTGAGGGGCCTCCATATTGAGGGTCAGTGTGGCAGATGTGTTGTTACTTACCCTTAGCACCTGGGAGGGGTGACCCGTTTGGAAGTCCAGGATCCAGTTGCAGAGGGAGGTGCTTAATCCCAGGGTCCGAAGCTTAGTGATGAGCTTTGAGGGCACTATGGTGTTGAATGCTGAGCTGTAGTCAATGAGCACATAGATGTTACTTTTGTCCAGGTTGGATAGGGCAGTCTGGAAGGCAGTAGCGGTTAGGGTGGTATGCAAATTGTAGTGGGTCTAGGGTTTCTGCTATAATGGTGTTGATGTGAGCCATGACCAGCCTTTCAAAGCACTTCATGACTACAGACATGAGTGGTATGGGCCAGTAGTCATTTAGGCAGGTTACCTTGGTGTTCTTGGGCACAGGGACTATGGTGGTCTGCTTGAAACATGTTGGTATTACAGACTCGGTCAAGGAGAGGTTGAAAATGTCAGGGAAGACACTTGCTAGTTGGTTAGCACATGCTCGGAGTACACATCCTGGTAATCCTCTGGCCTTGTGAATGTTGACATGTTTTTGAAGGTATTACTCACATTGGCTATGGAGAGTGTGATCACACAGTCGTATGGAACAGCTTGTAACCTCACGCATGCTTCAGTGTTGCTTGCCTCGAAGTGTGCCAAGAAGTCATTTAGCTCGTCTGGTAGGCTCGTGTCACTGTGCAGCTCGCGGTTGTGTTTCCCTTTTGTAGTCCATAATAGTTTGCAAGCCGTGGCACATCCGACGAGCAACGGAGCCAGTGTAGTAGGCTTCAATCTTTGTCCTGTATGGAGATGAAACAGTATGAACATTTCATATCACGATTATAGACATGATCACGGTTATCAGTATTATCGCCCTGTTGTTAAAACGTGCTGGAGATGTTTAAAATGTACCAAGTTTTATATTGAAAACCAACAAATACAATTAGCAGCACTATGCACTTTTTGTGTGGCTAATCATTAAAATAATAGCATTAACATTAAAGATGGCACCATGTGGCCATGAGAGGTAAATGTTTTCCTCGTGCAGGTTTAAGTTAACATAACCTTAAGTAAGCAAATCAAATAAACAAACAACAAATACAATTAGCAGCACTCACTTTGTAGTGAGGCACGGCAACCATCTGCCTCAGAAAGACAGGCCTCTCACCAATATGAAATGACATCATGTCCTTTGTCCAATGATATATGAAAGGGCTGCAGTGAGGTCTTGACATTTTTTGATGTGGGTGCATAAGCAGCCTGCCTTTTTAAATGCTTGCTCAGTGTCTGTCACAACTGTAGACGAGGAGGGACCGGTAGCATCACTGGGTTTGCCTGCTGCATGCCCACACTGTAAACAAGGGAATAGCAAATGTTTTATTATTATTCACACAGTCTATCTTCTGTGTTGCATTTGAGTATATGCAATGACCCCATGCACAATTGACATAAATGCAAATTAGTCTCAAGAAGACCGTGATAGTAATTGCAATGAGCACAACAATTTGACTTGTGTAGGAGTCTATTGTGTTTCTCTCGTTGGAGCACTTACAACCAAGTCTGTCGGATTTTAAATGAACAAAATATGTTGGTTGGGTGATTAAACTACATAACGTGTTATCGTGTGCAATGGGCGAATAGTCTGCATACAGCAGCATAACAACTTGTAGTTTTTACAAGAGTAGTTAACACTGAAAGCTTCAGTTTACGTTATTGACAAGCTATTAGCAAGTTAGACAGACAAACCATGACATTTTCCCCCGTTCCGAAGTCCCCACATCATGCATTGAGCTGAAAGTTAACTTGCGTGGCATTCGCTATAAAATAGTGGGAAGTGTTGCCCCCTTTCGCAGCGATTATTATTTGTTTTTGTGTGTTCTGCAGACGGGGTGACCATCTTCGATTAAGTTTCCCTCTGCACTCTTGTAAAACCCAAAATACGACCACCCTTCTAATTTGGTCCTCTTAGAAGGCTGAAAAATCTCCCGAGCGCTGTCACTGCCTTCCACAATGTTTTCACACACAACAACTTAAGTTCCATGCTGCGCCTGCGTCAGACTGTTGCTAATTTTGGTTGATGCTGGACAGTATTTACTGTGGGTTTTTCAAACCGTGGTAATCAAACACGGTTTTAATGATAATTCAAATTTGAAATGGTAATACTAATCTTAGGGAATTTTATTGTGAAACCGGTAACCGTTTCATCCCTAGTCCTTCCTGTATTGACGCTTTCCCTGTTTGATGGTTGGTCGGAGGGTATAGCGGGATTTGTTATAAGCGTCCGGGTTAGATTCCTGCTCCTTGAAAGCGGCAGCTCTACGCTTTAGCTCAGTGCGGATGTTGCCTGTAAACGTGCACTTATTGATTAAGCTAATGACTAATGTGGTGTACTCAATGCCATCGGAAGAATCCAGGAACCATTTGGGACGAAGCCATAAAATTGTAATGTCACCGATAACATCTCATTGGCTTTGTCACCCTGGCAGGGATACATGGCTATGCATCAGCTCACCCTGATAGCAGGTTAACATGAATCTATACTCAGGATAAATTAGCAGCAATGTCAAATTTGTTTTATTTTTGTTTCCCATTCCAATACATGCATCATGATAAACATTAGTAATGCATGTGCCAAGTGACCAGGAGATGCTGGATAGGCAGTGACCTCACACTTAATCTGAACAGGATAAATTGCCCCATTTCCCTGAGTGAATGTGTTGTGGAGAGCTGTAGGACCATGAGTGACCCAGGAGACTCACACACGATCAATATTTATATGTGGAAAGGAAGTGTCACATCGTAATGTTTTTGAAGAAAGGTTATTGTAGATGGTTTCGAGTATGATTGTATGTAAGACATCAAAACTATGAAATTACACACATGTAGTAACCAAAAAAGGGTTAAACAAATCAAAATATAGTTTATATTTGAGTCTTCAAATAGCCACCCTTTTGCCTTGATGACAGCTTTACACTCTCTTAGCATTCTCTCAACCAGCTTCATGAGGCAGTACCCTGGAATGCATTTCAATTAACAGGTGTGCCTTGTTAAAAGTTAATTAAGATATGAGGGTCAGTCATTCTGGAAAATTACAAGAACTTTGAAAGTTCGTTCAAGTGCAGTCGATAAATCTACGGTGGTCGAGAATTTCAATAAGCATTTTTTTCTACGGCCGGCCATGCTTTCCACCTGGCTAACCCTACCCCGGCCAACAGCTCTGCCCCCCCTGCTTCTCCTTCACCCAAATCCAGATAGCTGATGTTCTGAAAGTGCTGCAAAATGTGGACCCCTACACATCAGCTGGGCTAGACCCAAACTCTTACAGACCTCAGCCACGCTCAAGGTCCTAAACGATATCATAACCGCCATCGACAAAAGACAGTACTGTGCAGCAGTCTTTATCGACCTGGCCAAGGCTTTCGACTCTGTCAATCACCGTATTCGTATCGGCAGACTCAATAGCCTTGGTTTCTCAAATGACTGCCTCGCCTGGTTCACCAACTACTCAGAGATCAGTGTGTCAAGTTTGAGGGCCTGTTGTCCGGACCTCTGGCAGTCTCTATGGGGGTGCCACAGAGTTCAAATCTCGGGCCGACTCTTTTCTCTGTATACATCAATGATGTCGCTCTTGCTGTTGGTGATTCTCTGATCCACCTCTACGCAGACGACAGCATTCTGTGTACAGCTGGCCCTTCTTTTGGACACTCTTAACTTCTTATGGTATAGGGGACGCTTGCGTCCCACTTGGCCAAAAACCAGGGAAAATGCAGTGCGGCAAATTAAAATAAATCAATATAAAAATCTTTCATTAAATTACACATGTAAGATACTCAATTAAAGCTACATTCATTGTGAATCCAGCCAACATGTCAGATTTTAAAAGGGCTTTTCGGCGAAAGCATAAGAAGCTATTATCTGATGATAGCACAACAGTAAACAAAGAGGGTAGCATAGTTCAACCCTGCAGGCGCTACACAAAACGCAGAAATAAAATATAAAACATGCCTTACCTTTGAACTTCTTTTGTTGGCACTCCAATATATCCCATAAACATCACAATTGGTCCTTTTGTTCGATTAATTCCGTCCATATATATCCAAAATTTCATTTTTCCAAAATCACTACAAAATATTTCAAAAGTTGCCTATAAACTTTGCCAAAATATTTCAAACTACTTTTGTAATACAACTTTAGGTATTTTTAAATGTTAGACCACTATCTGTTTAACAGATTAACAGATTATCTGTTTTCAATAAAGGACGAGAGGAAACTAAAGCTACTTTTGAAGTCTTGCGCCACTCTCAACAGCTTTACCCTTTTCCAGGATGGCCCAACTTCTTCATTGCTCAAATGAATAACCTCAACCAAATTCCAAAGACTGGTGACATCCAGTGGAAGTGGTAGGAACTGAAAACAAGTGCCTAAGAAATATTGTTTCCCAATTAGAACTCACTGAACAACAGAGACCTCAAAAAAAAATATTCTGAAGGGTTGTCCTCTGGGTTTTGCCTGCTACATAAGTTATGTTACACTCACAGACATGATTCAAACAGTTTTAGAAACTTCAGAGTGTTTTCTATCCAAATCTAATAATAATAATATGCATATCTTATATTCTTGGCATGAGTAGCAGGAAGTTGAAATTGGGCACGCTATTTATCCAAAAGTGAAAATGCTGCCCCCTATACCGAAGTTAACAAACCTCCAAAGAGCTTCAATGCCATACAACACTCCTTCCGTGGCCTTCAACTGCTCTTAAATGCAAGTATAACTAAATGCATGCTCTTCAAATGGCCGCTGCCCACGCCTGCCCGACTAGCATCACTACTATGGATGTTTCTGACTTAGAATATGTGGACAACTACAAATACCTGGGTGTCTGGTTGGACTGTAAACGCTCCTTCCAGACTCACATCAAGCATCTACAATCCAAAATGAAATCTAGAATCGGCTTCCTATTTCGTAACAAAGCCTCCTTCACTCATGCTGCCAAACATACCCTTGTAAAACCGACTATACTACCGATCCTTGATTTCAGCAATGACATTTACAAAATAGCCTCCATCACTCTTCTCAGCAAATTGGATGTAGTCTATCACAGTGCCATCCGTTTTGTCACCAAAGCCCCATAAACTACCCACCACTGCAACCTGTGTGCTCTCATTGGCTGGCACTCGCTACATATCTGTCGCCAGACCCACTGGCTCCAAGTTATCTAAGTCTTTGCTAGGTAAAGCCCTGCCTTATCTCAGCTCACTGGTCACCATAGCAACACCCACCCATAGTACGCTCCAGCAGGTATATTTCACTCGTCATCCCCAAAGCCAACATCACCTTTAGCCGCCTTTCCTTCCAGTTCTCTGCTGCCAATGACAAACGAATTGCGCAAGTCACTGAAGCTGGAGACTTATATCACCTCATTGCACCTGTACACAGCCCATCTGTAAATAGCCCACCCACCCAACTACCCCATCCCCATGTTATTGTTATGCTATTTTGCACCCCAGTATCTCTACTTGCACATCTATCACTCCAGTGTTAATGCTAAATTGTAAATATTTCGCCATTATGGCCAATTTTTATTGCCTTACCTCGCTAATCTTACTACATTTGCATACTGTATATAGATTTGTCTATTGTGTTATTGACTGTACGTTGTTGTTTTTGTCGCACTGCTCTGCTTTATCTTGGCCAGGTCGCGGGGGGGTGGGTTAAATTTAAAAAAAGTTGCAAAAACTATCAAGCACTATGATGAAACTGGTTTTCATGAGGACCGACACAGGAAAGGAAGACCCAAAGTCTGATGCAGAGGATAAGTTCATTTGAATTAGCAGCCTCAGAAATTGCAGCCCAAATAAATGTTTCGCGGAGTTCAAGTAACAGAGATATCTCAACATCAACTGTTTAGAGGAGACTGCGTGAAATCAGGCCTTCATGGTTGAAGTGCTGCAAAGAAACCACTACTAAAGGACACCAATAAGAAGAGCCTCGCTTGGGCCAAAAAACACGAGCAATGGACATTAAACCGGTGGAAATCTGTCATTTGGTGTGAAGAGTCCAAATTAGAGATTTTTGGTTCCAACCACCATGTCTTTGTGAGACGTGGAGTAGGTGAACGGATGATCTCCGCGTATGTGGTTCCCACCGTGACGCATGGAGGAGGTGTGGTGGTGCTTTGCTGGTGACACTGTCAGTGATTTATTTAGAATTCAAGGCACATTTAACCAGTAAGGTGTCCACAGTACTCTGCAGCAATACACCATCCCATCTGGTTTGCACTTAGTGGGACTATCATTTGTTTTTCAACAGGACAATGACCCAACACACCTCCATGCTGTGTAAGGGCTATTTGATGTAGTGCTGCATCAGATAACCTCAACCCAATTGAGATGGTTTGGGATGTGTTGGAGTGAAGGAAAAGCAGCCAACAAGTGCTCAGCATGTGGGAACTCCTTCAAGACTGTTGGATAAGTATTCCAGGTGATTCTGGTTGAGGGAATGCCAAGTGTGCAAAGCTGTCAAGATAAAGTGTGGCTGTTTTGAAGAATCTCAAATATATTTTGATTTGACACTATTGTTCATTCCTACATGATTCCATATGTGTTCTTTCATAGTTTTGTTGTCTTCACTATTATTCTACAATGTAGAAAATAGTAAAAATAAAGAAACTCTGGATGTAGGTGTCCAAATGTTTGACTGGTACTGTATATATGATAATGTTAATATTTTCATCTGTGTTTTTGTGCGTAGCCAAGCCTTCCTTTCAAAGTGTCTGTTTGTATTTTACCGTAAGACTTTGAGATTCTGACTTTTTCCTATGTGTCTGTTCTCCCAAAAATGACTGTCCTTTTCCTTCACACCCGTAACGCAAGTTATTCCGTTACTTCAATGTGATATTATTTAGCACTTTGTAATTTTGTCTTTACACTTCCCCTTTAAGGGTTCTACAAAAATACACTGAGTTCTGTTGAGTACATAAACTAAAAGCAGTCAACTCTCCTTTATGTAAAAAATCTTCAGACAGTGATCATATTAACAATGAATAGGCTACATCCGTCAGGCTGGGAGAGTGATGAGAGGCTGTGTTAGAGAGCATCACACTGACTGATTTATATTTGAGCTTCCATTCAGAGTTACTTACAGGCGCAATTTGGATTAAGTGCCTTGCTCAAGGGCACATTGACAGATTTTTCACATAGTCAGCTTGGGGAATTAAACGCCCAACGCTCTTAACCTCTAGGCTCCCTGCTGCCCCATGAGGATAATTATTTAGGATGTATAGTGACTTAGATCAGTCAGTGTGTCTGACTTCAATGGATTGTAAAATCTGTACTGTACTCATGATGTCACCTGTGTTGAAAATGTATTCAACTATCTATGGACATTCCACATATGTGATCAATACTTATAATATAAGTCTGTTTTTTTCTCCTGGGTCATTCAAGGTTCTCCATAGTAATGCTGCTCATAGTCTACTATGCTAATAAGTTGACCGTGTGTGTTTTCCAGATGTGATTGGAGTGTGTAAGAGCGTGGCTGACGTGACCCGCCTCACCACCAAGAACAACCGTGAGGTCTCCAAGAGGACACTCAACCTGATGGACCAGTCTGGTAAACTGGTGGAGGTCACCCTGTGGGGAGAGGAGGTGAGGACTGGGGGAAAGACCAGCACAGCCATATAGATAGTCTATATGCATCTGGACACAAGGGGACAGTCCTGCTTGATAAAGAGAGGATGAAAGTCACTTTCGCTCATGATTTGTGTCCCTTTGTCCTGTCAGCCAGCGTCCCAGGAAGGGGTACAGTACACCTCTCCTAATTGAAAAGGTGTTATGAGCCGTATGCCTCATGTTTGGAAATGTCTGTTCAGCAATTTGAATAGGCAGAGGAGATTTGAGCAGTGGGCTCTCTCTGTGGGTTTAATAGAAGCTGATGTGGTTGAAGTCACAGTAAATACCATGTCACATGGTGAAAGAACCCAGCTCCAGCATTTGATTTTATACGTGGCTGTGGCTATGCTTAGTTTGCCACCATTTCTTTCATTCTGACAACTACAACACAATGTTCCCTCTTTATTTGTTCTGCAGATATCCCCTATCCAGGGGGACTTGCAGAGGTACACAACATGTATAGTTCATAAAGAACAATAAGCTTTAGTAAATGCAAAATTGCATTTAATATTTTTCACTTTGTTTTTCTTCCCCGCTGCTGATACTTTTGGCCATGTAGTGTATGTGGACAGCTGCTCGTCGAACATCTCATTCCAAAATCATGGTCATTAATATGCAGTTGGTCCTCCCCCTTTGCTGTTATAACAGCCTCCAATCTTCTGGGAAGGCTTTCCACTAGATGTTGGAAAATGCTGCAGGGACTCCGTTCAGCCACGAGCATTAGTGAGGACAAGTTCTTCTACACCGGTCTTGACAAACCATTTCTGTATGGACCTCGCTTTGTGCACGGGGGCATTGTCGTGCAGAAACAGGAAAAGGCCTTCCCCAAACTGTTACAACAAAGTTAGACGCACAGAATAGTCTAGAATGTAATTTTATGCTGTAGCATTAAGATAGTTCCAGTGAAGGGATTAAGGGGCAGTTCCAGTGAAGGGATTAAGGGGCAGTTCCAGTGAAGGGATTAAGGGGCAGTTCCAGTGAAGGGATTAAGGGGCAGTTCCAGTGAAGGGATTAAGGGGCCTAGTTCAAACCATGAAAAATAGCCCCAAAACATTATTCCTCCACCAAACTTTACAGTTGGCACTATGTATTGGTGCAAGTTGTTCTGGAATCCGCCAAACCTAGATTTGTCAGTTGGACTGCCAGATGGTGAAGCGTGATTCAACACTCCAGAGAACGCGTTTCCACACCAGAGAACGCAAGCTTTACACCACTCCAGCCAACGCTTGCCAGGGCGATCTTAAGCTTGTGTGCTGCTGCTCGGCCATGGTAACCCATTTCATGAAGCTCCCGACGGACCGTTTTTGTGCTGACGTTGCCTCGAGGCAGTTTTGAACTGGCTTGTGAGTGTTACAAGGACAGGTGCTTTTTTTTGTGTGTGCATGTTTTGCGCGCTTTAGCACTCGGCGGTCCGTTTTGTGAGCTTGTGTGGCCAACCACTTTGTCGCTGAGCCATTGTTGCTCCTAGACATTTCCACTTCACAGTAACAGCACTTACAGTTGACCAGGGCAGCTCTAGCAAGGCTGAAATTTGAAGAACTGACTTGTTGGAAAGGTAGCATCCAATGACGGTGCCACTGAAAGTCACTGAGCTCTTCAGTAAGGCCATTCTACTGACAATGTTTGTCTATGGAGATTGCATGGCTGTGTGTGATTTTATACACCTGTCAGCAACGGGTGTGACTGAAATACAGGTGTGGCTGAAAAATCCACAAATTTGAAAGGGTGTCCACATACATTTGGCCATGTAGTTTTGCATATAAAGTGTATCTCGTTGGTATTCTCAGTCAACCTATCTGTTCTATTTGCAGGCAGAGAACTTTGATGGATCTGGGCAGCCCATCTTGGCCATCAAGGGGGCCAAGCTGTCGGACTATGGGGGAAGATCTCTGTCTGCTTCGTTCAGCAGCACCGTCATGGTCAACCCCGACATCCCTGAGGCATACAAGCTGCGGGGCTGGTAAGTGTCTCTCTTGTCTGGAGCCACATAGCTTTAGGTGCTAAAGGCCTCCGTAACTGTGTTACCCAGGCTGTTCTTGTATATGTATGGTGCTGCTATTAGGTCATATTTTGGGTTCCAAGACCTGGAGTGAATCTCTCACATCCTCTGCTCCACCGTTGAGAGAATTCTAAAGGACTTAAAGGAATTTGAATGTTAAATATCAGATCCCCAAACTCGGTGAGGGTGCGTGCTCCAGCTTGGTTCGTCAAGATTATCTCCCATTAGTGAAGATGTGGGAGGAGGTTACTTCAATTAAGCATTACATATGAATGCTAATCATTCTTTACCTGCAGAAAATGCCCTTTTTCTCCTTCTAATCTGCCCTTCAAAGAAGCAACAAATAACGGGTGCAGCTCTCCAGACCACAGAGTTTGATTGTGGTGTTGGGAGCATTTGTGTTTTTAGCACGTTGATGGACAGAACATACATTTGTTTATATTAATGACAATAACAACTACATGGAAAAAATATTTGTAAGTAAACCTAAAGCCTATATTTTATTGGAACAAATATAGTGAATGTAGGCCCAGATTTAGTATGTGAGAGTAGTTGTTTGGGTAAAGAGGTAGTTAGCACATCCACATGCAGTGGTTTAAGATGGCATACACAGAGGAACAGGCTGTTATCCCTTGAAGATACCCTATTGGCTGCTCCAGCAAAGCAATGGGAAAACAGTTACTATGACTCATGCTTTCATCTTTTCTTTGCGTTGTCTTGCCAATTCCCGTTATTCATTACCTAAATAATGTTATTCACTCTGTACCATATCCCAAAATAAATACTCTGCTTTTCCAATTCCATATCTAGTTTGGAAACTAGGCAGCAGTTTTGTTAGTTTATATCAAAGCCAAGTCTTGTTAATGGCTGGGTAGAAGCATAAAATTGAATCTTGTAATTCAAAGGGATTGATTGAGGAGGTGGGGTGATCATAGGGACTGAAGGGACAGTCATTGCTCCTATTTAACCTTTACCTCAGCTTTCTGGCACCTTGATTGATCTGTCCCTCCATCTTCTACGTCCTCTCCTCTTCTGCTCCACTCTGACAACAGACCAGGCCTCCCAGTCAGAAATTTAAGGCAAAATGTCTCAAAAGTGGAGATCCAATCGATTCTCACCCAAGGTGCTTTATTTTATTTACCTTCCAACAGCAACACCGGCCCCACACTCCACAGGGAAATAAGATGAAAGGAGGCTGAGGAATGAAAGGGAAAAGGACCCAGTAACAATTCCAATTTATATTCTGGCACGTCCTGTGTGTCTTGACATGTGCTCAAATTCCACTTTCCTGTGCCTTGAAAAAAAGTTGGGCCACTGTAATTATTTTTGAGCTGATCAGAAGCCTTGGTCTGCATAATGAGAGAAGTGAAATGTGACTACATAGCAGGAGGGAGAGAGGGGTGGCAAGTCCACACACTATCCTAATTTCTGCCACTTCACTGGGTGTCTTGGCTGGGGTGATTTCTTTACAGAATTAGGACCAGTTGGGTATTTTGAATGATATTTGGCAATTACAAAGAGGTCATTTTCAAAACATAATGTGGTAGGAGTGTTAAATGCTTCTCGACCATTGTCTGAGTGGTAGCCTGTCTCAAGCATTTTGCATTAAATCATATAGCTTGTTTACCAATATGGCTTTGGATAATGATGTGGATGGAGTGGAGAGACTCTACGTGAATCTTCCACCTGCTCACTTCAACAACACAGGTGTTCCACACCCTCTGAGCTGTGGGAGCTTCCTTCACTTTATCGCATGCGTCTCAATGACTCCCTATTCCTATATAGTGCACTACTTTTGACCAGAACCTTATGGGCCCTGGTCGAAAGTAGTCTACTACATAGGGAATAGGGTGCCATTTGGGATGCAGACACTCAGCCTCGTTATCTCTGGTTGTCCATGTGAGAAGTGACTAAGTGTTGATATGTTTTCCAGTGCAGAGCCTGGCTGCCATGGGATTATGCAGGTCCTCAAGGACCAGTGGGCTCCTGCAGGTTCGCAGGCATCCATCAATTAAGCAAACAGTTCAGAGGTTGCTGATATGAGTCCTGACCTCAGCCATTAGTCTCAGGCAGTGGTGCACTAAGTCCTATATAACACTTCTGTTTTGCGTGTGGCAGTGACCCAAACAGCACATTATAATATTTTGGGATGATATTATACTGAACAAAAATATAAACGCAACATGGAAATTATTAGTCCCATTTTTCATGAGCTGAAATAAAAGACCTGGAAACTTTTCCATACGCACAAAAAGCGTATTTCTTGCAAGATTTTGTGCACAACGTTGTCTACATCCCTGTTGGTGAGCATTTCTCCTTTACCAAGATAATCCATCCACCTGACAGGTGTGGAATATCAAGATGCTGGTGAAACAGCATGATCATTACACAGGTGCACCTTGTGCTGGGTACTTCTCATGGCTGCTCATCCCTGCCCAGTCATGTGAAATCCATAGATTAGTGCCTAATTAATATATTTCAAGTGACTGATTTCCTTGTATAAACTGTAACGCAGTCAAATTTTTTATGTGTATATTTTTGTTCAGTGTATGTATTGATTGACTCAAAGTATAGCCTTTTTTGCTAATATAGGTAGTGTTAGCTACCACTAGTCTGCTGTACCTACACCAAAACTTCAGTATTTTTCCTTCATAGCTTGTAATCCGTCTTCTTTTTATATAATGAGCCAACATGTTTTCAGCACTTTTATTTTCCTGACTGATCAAAACTAATTTTGTCATGCTCTCTTGTCTCTGCAGCAGACATATAGTGAGCAATATGTTTGAGACCTCAAATTGCAGTTTATTTTTTATTTAACTTTTATATAGCTAGGTTGATCAGTCAAGAACAAATTCTTATTTACAATGACGGCCTACCGGGGAACAGTGGGTGAACTGCCTTGTTTAGGGGCAGGACAACAGATTTTTGCAATGTCAGCTCGGTGATTCGATCCAGCAAACTTTTGGTTACTAGCCCAAAGCTCTAAACACTAGGCTACCTGTCACCCTGTATTGAATCGCAATACATAGAGAATCACAATATGTATCGTATCGGCACCTAAGTATCGTGATAATATCATATCATGAGGTCCCTGGTAATTCCCAGCCCTACTGTACATGACGGTCTACTGTCTAAATATGGAAGACTCATGTATTGTAAGGAAGTAAAAGGTTGTATGGAGAACAAATGTATATTTTCTTTTCAAGTAGTACGGAGCAATATGTTGATTTAAAACTAGGTTAGTAGTGAATGATTTAGTGATTTTAGGCCTAGCACATCAGTGCTTGTTGAGTACATTCAGTTCTCTGGGAGAGAAGGATGTTGATCATCAGTGAGCCATGCTTTTAGCAGTCTGAGTCTGCATTGCATATTTTACCCTATTCCAAATATAGTGGTCCATGGGGCTCTGCTCAAGAGTAGTGCACTCTATAGGGAATAGGATTCCATTTGGGATATAACCGATCTGTCCACAAATGAGGTCTTTTATGTGATCGTTTCATCTTGCAAGCATAGAAAACCCAGAGCCTATTTACAACTGAAAATGAAGTCGAGCTCTGAGAGCCTTCTGTCAGAGCCAAGCTCTTGAAAAGCATAATTTTGCAAAGTGCAGGTATCTTAATTTGATGATTTTTACTGCAGACTCTTTGGATTTCCGTAAGTATCTATCCTACCCTGGGTAAGCTGTTGACTGAAAGCCATGCAGTGGATCAGGGGTTCCGCTCAGCCTATCCCTGTGTGTGCTGGACTGAAAAAAAAAACATTTCTATCCCTTTAATGTCAATCTAATTAATCTTATGGAGAGAAAGTGTTTAATTTCCTCAAACAAGTATGCCGCACTACGCAGCAATTATCTTGAGCCCTGATTTGGTTCTGAGCTCCATAATATATATTATATGATTCCCTTTTTGTCTTTGAAATAGACTTCTACAGATTGCCATGAAATCAGTGTTCTTTTTTGGGGAGAATTGGGAATATGAACTACTGTGCATGAAAGAAACATGGATTTGTCTTTATGGAGAGCATCAAATGCGATTTCTGTGGTGCTGCAGTAATTTAGAGCACTGTCTTAGCCCCTTGCATAATTTAAATGCTTAAAGATGAATTTAGCTCGATTAATTAAGGGTTCCTTACTCAACTGGCGCTGCTTTTACCTTTGCTTTCTGCAACTTTGGTACATGCTCGTTTGTTGCCCTCATTATTTAGGCATTTAAAAGATGCTTAACAATAATTTATTTACCTTATCATAAAGCACATCTACTTAATTATAGCTTAATCTAGTAAATTACCCTGCTCTTCCCCAGTATATAAACTCAGCAAAAAAAGAAACGTCCTCTCACTGTCAACTGCGTTTATTTTCAACAAACTTAACATGTGTAAATATTTGTATGAACATAACGAGATTCAGCAACTGAGACATAAACTGAACAAGTTCCACAGACATGTGCCTACAGAAATGTAATAATGTGTCCCTGAACAAAGTGGGGGGAGGGTCAAAAGTAACAGTCAGTATCTGGTGTGGCCACGAGCTACATTAAGTACTGCAGTGCATCTCTTCCTCATGAACTGCACCAGATTTGCCAGTTCTTGCTGTGAGATTTTACCCCACTTTTCCACCAAGGCACCTGCAAGTTCCCAGACATTTCTGAGCGGAATGACCCTAGTCCTCACCCTCCGATCCAACAGGTCCCAGACGTGCTCAATGGGATTGCGATCCGGGCTCTTTGCTGGCCATGGCAGAACACTGACATTTCTGTCTTGCAGGAAATCACGCACAGAATGAGCAGTATGGCTGGTGGCATTGTCATGCTGGAGGGTCATGTCAGGATGAGCCTGCACGAAGGGTACCACATGAGGAAGGAGGATGTCTTCCCTGTAACGCACAGCGTTGAGATTGCCTGCAATGACTACAAGCTCAGTCCGGTGATGCTGTGACACACTGCCCCAGACCATGACGGACCCTCCACCTCCAAATCGATCCGGCTCCAGAGTACAGGCCTCATTGTCACGCTCATTCCTTTGACAATAAACGTGAATACGAACATCACCCGTGGTGAGACAAAACCATGACTTGTCAGTGAAGAGCACTTTTTGCCAGTCCTGTCTGGTCCAGCGACGGTGGGTTTGTGCCCATAGGCGACATTGTTGCTGGTGTTGTCTGGTGAGGACCTGCCTGACAACAAGTCAACAAGCCCTCAGTCCAGCCTCTCTCGCCCTATTGTGGACAGTCTGAGCACTGATGGAGGGATTGTGCATTCCTGGTGTAACCCAGGCAGTTGTTGTTGCCATCCTGTACCTGTCCCGCAGGTGTGATGTTTGGATGTACCGATCCTGTGCAGGTGTTGTTACACATGGTCTGCCACCGCAAGGACGATCAGCTGTCCGTCCTGTCTCCCTGTAGCTCTGTCTTAGGTGTCTCACAGAACGGACATTGCAATTTATTGCCCTGGCCACATCTGCAGTCCTCATGCCTCCTTGCAGCATGCCTAAGGCACGTTCACGCAGATGAGCAGGGACGCTGGGCTATTTTCTTTTGGTGTTTTTCAGAGTCAGTAGAAAGGCCTCTTTCGTGTCCTCTAAGTTTTCATAACTGTGACCTTAATTGCCTACCGTCTGTAAGCTGGTAGTATCTTAACGACCGTTCCACAGGTGCATTTTCATGAATTGTTTATGGTTCATTGAACAAGCATGGGAAACCGTGTTTAAACCGTTTATAATGAAGATCTGTGAAGTTATTTGGATTTTTACGAATTATTTTTGAAAGACAGGGTCCTGATAAAGGGTTTAAAGGGTTTTTTGCTGAGTTTAGTAACGTACCCTGAAAATGCCTGCCTGCTCAGTTGCTATTTGGGACGATTTAGATCAAATCCACATAAAATAAAATCTAATTTGTTTATCTCATTTTGTGCTAATTTGTTTCATAAGCAAACGTAAAATGTTTAATTTTGATCCACCTGGTCCTTACAGTAGCAGCCTTTGTCCATTAGATGGCATCATCAGACACATCTGGAGTGGCTCCTGTCCTCCCTCCCGCTCTCCTAGCTGACTGGACAACTGTGTCTGTCTCTCCATCTTCTTGTCATTCCTCCCCTTCCTGACACAACCTCTTGTTCCTTTCCTCTTGTTGTCCTCAGTCCTATTGCTGTCTCTCACTTCGTGACACTTGGCCACTCTCACTCTTTCTGTTCAGTGTTGTTTTCCTGCAGTCCTCCTCGCTGAGTCATCTGACCTCCCTTACACACTACATACAGACTGGAATGTGTCCCAAATGGCACCCTATTCCCTTCCCTTGTCAAAAGTAGTGCACTATATAGGGAATAGGGTGCCATTTGGTAAGTGGACACACTGTTACCCACTAGTGGGGCTGCTCTGCTCACAGCAAAAAAAATAACTTTTTACCCCAATTAATAAAATAGCATAAACCTTTTGCGTGCGGACCCTCTAGTAATGAAGCAGCACGCCAGTTAGTGATTTCAAGAACCTTTTCATTGCCCTCCTCCGCTCACATGCTGGAATTGTGCTGTTGCTGTCCAGTAGTTGTGCTGCTGCTCTCCACTAGTTGTGCTGCTGTTCTCCAGTCCAGTAGTTGCTGAGCTGCTCTACCACTAGTTGTGCTGCTGCTCTCCAGTCCAGTAGTTGCTGCGCTGCTCTCCAGTCCAGTAGTTGTGCTGCTGCTCTCCACTAGTTGTGCTGCTGTTCTCCAGTCCAGTAGTTGCTGCGCTGCTCTCCACTAGTTGTGCTGCTGCTCTCCAGTCCAGTAGTTGCTGCGCTGCTCTCCAGTCCAGTAGTTGTGCTGCTGCTCTCCACTTGTTGTGCTGCTGTTCTCCAGTCCAGTAGTTGCTGCGCTGCTCTCCACTAGTTGTGCTGCTGCTCTCCAGTCCAGTAGTTGCTGCGCTGCTCTCCACTAGTTGTGCTGCTGCTCTCCACTAGTTGTGCTGCTGCTCTCCACTAGTTGTGCTGCTGCTCTCCACTAGTTGTGCTGCTGCTCTCCACTAGTTGTGCTGCTGCTCTCCAGTCCACTAGTTGTGCTGCTGCTCTCCACTAGTTGTGCTGCTGCTCTCCAGTCCAGTAGTTGCTGCGCTGCTCTCCACTAGTTGTGCTGCTGCTCTCCACTAGTTGTGCTGCTGCTCTCCACTAGTTGTGCTGCTGCTCTCCAATCCACTAGTTGTGCTGCTGCTCTCCACTAGTTGTGCTGCTGCTCTCCAGTCCAGTAGTTGTGCCTTGATTGTGCTGCTGTCCACTACTTTATTTCTCTCATTCATTCCGACTGAGTCTCAGTGTTCCAAAATAACACTTAATATTTTTTAGTTAAACAAGTAGCTTAACTATGTGGCTATTCTACTTGATCTCTCTCCTCTTATTCCCTCTTGTTGTTGTCAGTAGTTTGTCCCACCTTAGTTCCCGCCTGGCGCATGTCCTTTTGTGAAATCAAAAACTGTTTTGAGATTGACAATTTGGAAATGTTATGTTGGAATAGAATGCGTAGTCACATTTACAACCACATTCCTATTGAAAATGACCTCATGTACTGCGTTGTTCAACTCCACAACTACAGGGACTGGTTTCTTGAGCAGACCTCATGGATGACTAGTCATATTTGTTGTATGTTGTCCGCCAGTCAGACGCACCATGAGAGCCATAGCTGGAGGCAGGGAAGGAACAAAACAGTGCTTACAGAAACCCTTCTGTAATGCTCAGCTGCTCTATCTGCTTCCCTCTGTCACATGCTCACTGTCATGTCGCCCTGCTGTCCTGCCTGTCCTGTCCTCTACTTGGCTGTATGGCTCGTTGTGACGGTGCCATGCTATGCACATGAATCTGTTCTTTTCCCTTCCCTTCTTCTTGTCGTTGTCGTCTCTCTTCCAGTCGGTTAGTCTCACTTCATCCACGCTCGGAGCTTCCATGCTTGTCTGTCAGACCACTGTTGCACATCTTCTGCCAGCTCCAATTTGTCCTCCTTTTGTCTCCTCCATCAAGACCACTGACTTACTGTACTCTGCCTGTTGTAGGGGCTTCCTACAGAAAAATCTTCTGTTTGTCTGCCTTTATAGTCTGCGTTACATAGTCTCCAGGGTATCTTGTTTAGCATTTTGTAACTCAAAAAGAACGTCTTGAGAAATAAGATATACATTAATGATAATCTGCCTACCTACCAGGAGTCGGCCCTGTCTGGATCTGAAAACGCCACAAATGTTTAATTCCTTTCATTCTATTCCAGCCTATTTCTCTTGGCGAAACACCAGCAGCTTCATGAAAGGAGTTATTGTTCATCAGAAACAAATAAGTATTTTCAGGTGGATTTCAGAACTAGGTTGATGTTGTTTTTAATGCATCATCAGCCAGGTGTTTTTGTTGATACCCCCTATCTGCACGAACACCGGTACAATTAAAACAAAGCAGGGATGCTAGTGCAGAGATGAGGGAATAGGTGCCACAGGAAAGAATTACTCACATTTTTCAGTGGAGGGGAAATTGGCAGAGGCCATAGTGGCCGGGCCACATGCTCACAGGCCATTAATGGGGATATTTTCAATTAGTCATGCTTCTTAGAGCAAGGCCCGGCTCCCTGTATTTACTGCCCCCCCCCCCCCCAGTGTTACACAATACCTGCTAGCAATAGAATAGTAAGCGCTATTGATCTCTTGCACCATTCTAACTTGAGTGTTCTATAGTTTTTCCCTTATTACCCCCCCCCCCCTACTCACCATCCCTCTCTCCTTCCCACTTGTCTTGTGTGAATCACCTGGAGGTAACGCTGAGTGAAAATTGGTTTCTGATTCCGCCATCACTGCTGTAGATTCATTTCACTGCCACTCAGCCTGCTTTGCTCTCTTCACAGACTATATCTGTATCCCAAATGGCACCATATTCCTTATTTATTGCACTATATAGGGAATAGAGTTCCCTTTTAGGATGCAACCTATCTCAGCTTTGTCAAACAGGGAAGGCTATGTTGGCCAGGATGGATTTTATTAAACCCCTACTAGACAACTGACAAGGCAGTGGTCAGTGGTCTGCAGGGCCCGAGGCTACAAGGCAGCGGGGCCCGAGGCTACAAGGCAGCGGTCCGCGGGGCCCGAGGCTACAAGGCAGCGGTCCGCGGGGCCCGAGGCTACAAGGCAGCGGTCCGCGGGGCCCGAGGCTACAAGGCAGCGGTCCGCGGGGCACCTCTATGTATTACACTTTGTCTCTTCTATTGTGATTGATGGGGTTGTTTCTGCAGTGACATGTTTGTGGTTTTAGGCTGGGTTTCTGTACAGCACTTTGACATCTGCTGATGTAAAAAAAAAAGGGGGGGGGTTTATAAATAAATTTAGATTTGATGTTGACCAAGGGTGGGGGGGGTTGTGTGTGTGTTCGTCCAGGTATGACAAGGAGGGCCACTCTATGGATGGCCAGTCTCTGACGGAGGCGAGGACAGGTGGAGGAGGAGGGAACACCAACTGGAAGACCCTGACTGACATCAAGACGGAGCACCTCGGACACGGAGACAAGGTTTGATACGCACGCACACATACGGCACGCACGTAGATAAACACATGTACATCCAAATATTGTCAAATATAATAAGGTCCTACATGCTTTTCTTTGTTGACTTGATTCGAAGCAAGAATATTCAAAGACAACCTGAAAGACAATATTGAATACAAGCCATCATTTATTTTAAAAGTGTGATGTAGACCAACCTGCATTGTGGATCCAACAGACAGCAGACAGCATACCATACAGCATCTCAGTCACTATGGAGCAGGATTCTCTTGTCTTGGCTGACAGTCATTATGTTAAATATTTGTAATCAGAGCGACTCATTAAATGACTGCGTTGCTGTTTCCCGAGTTTGTTTTTAAAGCAGAATGCTGGCTTGTTTGTGTCCAAAATGTGACCATGTTCCCTATATAGTGCTCTACTTTAGTCCAGGGCCCAATGGCACTCTGCCATATGGGACGTGGTCAAAAGTAGAGTGCTGAATAAGGAGTTGGGTGCCATTTGGGATGCAACCCTATGGTGTTCTGATGTTCTCCATCATTAATCACCAACATTAGGTGTCGTCTGCATCCCTCTCCCTACCTAGGTATATGCTTAATGTGAAGTCACATTTGTCTCCCATATTGATTGTGAAGAGAAGGGCTCAATTCATTCAGCTTGGTAATGAAGTGGTTGCACTCAGATAAGTCAAGTAATAAATGTGCTTGTAATTTCAGCTTCTTATTTACATTTTATGGAAATGGAGGAAGGGTGAAAAGGTGGATAATTAATCTATGGTTATGGAAACTGATTTTTCCTTTGATATTTGGAATATAAAGCTATAGTAATTTATCCTGGGCCTTGATTTTTAACCTCCGTATTGGAGTAAGTAAGAGGGATGAGAGGATTTTGAATTAGGTTTATTTGACTGACGTTGTCTGAGGAGAGTCCTTGGGTTAGAACAGAACTGGGAGGGAGGTGAGGATGGAGAAAGGATAGTGTGCAAGCCCAGGACAGAGGTAGGATGGGGCTGGGAAGCTATACCGTATTTTACTATATACCGGTATTGATGCACGGACCGGTTTGGGTTTTTAATTGACCTTCTATAACGATATTTGTTTGGTTTGTTAAATGTGATACGCCGTGTGTAATGTACATTTGTATAGTTGACTCAGCTACTTGAGTCATCCCTCTCCGCTCTCTCTCCACGCTGCTTTCCACAGACCTAGTCCCACCCCCTGTCATTCAAGGGAGGGCATTTGCTTGACCACGAGACACTTGAGTTCAGTCTGCATGGTCAATGCAGCACATGCAACAATGTTGATGACAACGATGTTGTTTCCACTTTGATTTTAATATAAATCCACAAGCGTTCTATAATTACAATATTAGTTTGTGTTTCTTAGATCTGCGAACAGCTAGTTTGTATTTTCTTAGCAAGTTAACCTAAATCGTGTTAGCCACTAATGCTAATCGCTGGCTAGCTAACCGTCTTCTAAATCAAAGAGGAATAGGCGAAGCATGAATATGTTTTCTATATGAATAAAGATTTAATGTAGCCAAAGAATATAGGGTCCACCTAGGAAACACGGAACATCACTTTGGTTCCTACCCTGTCGAAATAATTTTTATTTCACCTTCATTTAACCAGGTAAGCTAGTTGAGAACAAGTTCAAATTTACAACTGCTACCTGGCCAAGATAAAGCAAAGCAGTGCGACACAAACAACAACACAGAGTTACACATGGAATAAACAAGCGTACAGTCAATAACACAATAGAAGAAAAAAAAGAAAATATACAGTGTGTGCAAGTGACGTGAGGAGGTAAGGCAATAAATAGGCCATAGTAGCAAAGTAGTTACAGTTTAGCAAATTAACACTGGACTGATAGATGAGCAGATGATGATGTGCAAGTAGAAACACTGGTGTGCAAAGGAGCAGAAAAGTAAATTTAAAAAATATGGGGATGAGGTAGATAGATTGGGTGGGCTATGTACAACTGCAGCGATCGGTTAGCTGCTCAGATAGCTGATGTTTAAATTTAGTGAGGGAAATATATGTCTCCAGCTTCAGCGATTTTTGCAATTCGCTTTGGGGACGACCAGTGCAATATACCTGCTGGAGCGCGTGCTACGGGTGGGTGTTGTTATCGTGACCAGTGAGCTGGGGTAAGGCAGAGCTTTACCTAGCATAGACTTATAGATGACCTGGAGCCAGTGGGTCTGGCGATGAATATTTAGCAAGGGCCAGCCAACTAGAGCATACAGGTCGAAGTGGTGGGTGGTGTAAGGGGCTTTGGTGACAAAACGGATGGCAGTGAGATAGACTGCATCCAGTTTGCTTAGTAGAGTATTGGAAGTCATTTTGTAAATTACATCGTCGAGGATCGGTAGACTAGTCAGTTTTAGGCGGCATGAGTGAAGGATGCTTTGTTGCGAAATAGGAAGCTGATTCAAGATTTAATTTTGGATTGGAGATGTTTAATATGAGTTTGGAAGGAGAGTTTACAGTCTATCCAGACACCTAGGTATTTGTAGTTGTCCACATATTCTAAGTCAGAACCTTCCAGAATAGTGATGCTAGTCGGGCGGGCATGTGCGGGCAACAAACGGTTGAAGAGCATGCATTTGGTTGACCCCCTCCTTTGTTTTTACGTTGCTGATAGTCACTGTTTATTATCTATGCATATTAATTTTACCCCTACCTAGACAAATTACCTCAACTAACCTGTACCCCCGCACACTGACTCGGTGTCCCGGTAGCCCCTGTATCTAGCCTCGTTATTGGTATTTTCTGTTACTTTTTATATTCTTTTTTACTTTAGTTTTAGTCAATATTTTCTCAACTCTGTTTCTTGAACTGCATTGTTGGTTTAGTAAAATTTGATTTGATTTAATTTAGGCTAATCAGTTACTTGACACTCCCCTCACATTGTAAAGTGTATGGACACCTATATAGTCTAACCAGTTACTTGACACTCCCCTCACATTGTAGAGTATATGGACACCTATATAGTCTAACCAGTTACTTGACACTCCCCTCACATTGTAGAGTGTATGGACACCTATATAGGCTAACCAGTTACTTGACACTCCCCTCACATTATAAAGTGTATGGACACCTATATAGGCTAACCAGTTACTTGAGGCTAACCAGTTACTTGACACTCCCCTCACATTGTAAAGTGTATGGACACCTATATAGGCTAACCAGTTACTTACATTTACATTTAAGTCATTTAGCAGACGCTCTTATCCAGAGCGACACTCCCCTCACATTGTAGAGTGTATGGACACCTATATAGGCTAACCAGTTACTTGTCACTCCCCTCACATTGTAGAGTGTATGGACACCTATATAGGCTAACCAGTTACTTGAGGCTAACCAGTTACTTGACACTCCCCTCACATTGTAAAGTGTATGGACACCTATATAGGCTAACCAGTTACTTGAGGCTAACCAGTTACTTGACACTCCCCTCACATTGTAAAGTGTATGGACACCTATATAGGCTAACCAGTTACTTGACACTCCCATTGTAAAGTGTATGGACACCCTATATACTAAGTTACTTGTCTCACATTGTAGAGTGTATGGACACCTATATAGGCTAACCAGTTACTTGACACTCCCCTCACATTGTAGAGTGTATGGACACCTATATAGGCTAACCAGTTACTTGATACTCCCCTCACATTGTAGAGTGTATGGACACCTATATAGGCTAACCAGTTACTTGACACTCCCCTCACATTGTAGAGTGTATGGACACCTATATAGGCTAACCAGTTACTTGACACTCCCCTCACATTGTAGTGTATGGACACCTATATAGGCTAACCAGTTACTTGACACTCCCCTCACATTGTAGAGTGTATGGACACCTATATAGGCTAACCAGTTACTTGACACTCCCCTCACATTGTAGAGTGTATGGACACCTATATAGGCTAACCAGTTACTTGTCACTCCCCTCACATTGTAGAGTGTATGGACACCTATATAGGCTAACCAGTTACTTGACACTCCCCTCACATTGTAAAGTGTATGGACACCTATATAGGCTAACCAGTTACTTGAGGCTAACCAGTTACTTGACACTCCCCTCACATTGTAAAGTGTATGGACACCTATATAGGCTAACCAGTTACTTGACACTCCCCTCACATTGTAAAGTGTATGGACACCTATATAGGCTAACCAGTTACTTGAGGCTAACCAGTTACTTGACACTCCCCTCACATTGTAAAGTGTATGGACACCTATATAGGCTAACCAGTTACTTGACACTCCCCTCACATTGTAGAGTGTATGGACACCTATATAGGCTAACCAGTTACTTGACACTCCCCTCACATTGTAAAGTGTATGGACACCTATATAGGCTAACCAGTTACTTGAGGCTAACCAGTTACTTGACACTCCCCTCACATTGTAAAGTGTATGGACACCTATATAGGCTAACCAGTTACTTGACACTCCCCTCACATTGTAAAGTAGATTCTGTAGGTTACATGCACTGCAGTAATGCCATTATTGTGGTAAGTCAGATTAATATAATAGTTTAAAACGTTTACTTACAAGAATAACAATTTCCCTAATAATCCTGTTTACATGGACCCTTCTGACATCAGGCTTCCTGATGGGACTTTTGATAAATTCGGGAAATCGGCAATGAAATAAATATTCTACCACAGGGACCACGTCTTTTTGGTTCCGAGTTCGAACATGTAACGTTTGTATGTGAGAACTATTTCTAAGATGCATGCTTTCAGTTTTTTCTGAACTCACTTCACTCGCACATAAGAGGGAGGCTTGTGCTACCGGTGCTGGCACAGATCAAATACACCACTGGAACGCCAATTAAGCCATTTACATGTCTTAATCATTTGCAAGATTGTTCAGAAATCCAAGTATTTTAATTGCCGTATGCTTTACTTCGATTTTGGCCTTCTGTCGATTTTTAAGATAAGCAGAGTAAGGTGTTTACATTACTGTTTCAATACTCTGCCTACTGCCATGATCGGTTTAATATAGAATTATTAGTGTGCATGTAAACGTACTCACCATCTCATTGTAGAGTAGGCTGTTGGCATTATGCTAACCAGTATTAGTATTGCTGATTCACTAGTTCCCTTGACCTTCATTAGAGTCCTCCAGACTATCCTGTTGGGTTAAGGCAATTTCTCTTGGCACTAGGAGAGAGGAAGGTAGAGGTGTGACCCAGGGCTCTAGTTCAGCCTGTAGTGTCTGAAATGAGGAGCTGACTCAAGCACAGTCTGTGCTCTCCTGGTACCGCTCCTGCTCAGCCCGTGGAGACACAGGGTCACAAGGTCGGCCCTCTGAAGGCCCTCCGCAAGTCAGCAGCAATTAATTGTCCCTGTCACAAAGTCTCTGTCACAATCTCAAATTTCCACAACACCGGCTTGCCCTCTCGACAGCAAATGGCTAACCCCGTCCACAGCCCGCTCCCTCCCGATTCCTTGACACTGCCTGCGTATGTAAAGCCTTGTGACAAAGACAGGAGGGGGGGAAATCAGGAGAAACATTTTTCATCGGTCTCATCTCTCTCTCTCTCTCTCTCTCTCTCTGTCTCTGTGGTGAGTGACTCGTTAATTTCAGAGGTATTAACTTGATTAATTGTTTTACAGATTAATCTTGTGTTTTGAGAAAGTATATAAATGTAATACTAACATATACACGAGTATGAATAATTTAGGTAAAAGTTGGATATTTAATGATGTGTGGTCTGTTATAATATACAGCTTGTCCCACAAAATTTGTATTTATTTTTATTCATTTAACCTTTATTCTACTAGGCAAGTCAGTTAAGAACAAATTCTTATTTACAATGATTGCCTACCAAAAGGCAAAAAACCTCCTGCAGGGACGGGGGCTGGGATAATATATATATTAATATATATCTCTCTAGATAGATAATCTCTGACAAAACACACATCACGACGAGACATTACATTAAGAGAGACCTAAGGCAGCAACACATGACAACACAGCATGGTAGCTACATGAGAACATAGTAGCAGCACAAAACATGGTACAAACATTATTGGACACAGACAACAGCACAAAGGGAAAGAAGGTAGAGACAACGATACATCATGCAAAGCAGCCGTAACTGTCAGTAAGAGTGTCCATGATTGAGTCTTTGAAGAGATTGAGACAAAACTGTCCAGTTTGAGTGTTTGTTGCAGCTCGTTCCAGTTGCTAGCTGCAGTGAACTGAAAAGACGTGTGTGTGTGTATAGTTATCATATATATCTCTTTTTGGAAAACTCTGAACCTAACTTACATAAATTAGAATTGGTGGTCAGCTAGCTAGGTTGTCTTTAGTTGCAAAATGTACCACTATTTTCCAGGACATTTAAATGTTGAGTTCGAAGTGATTTAATCCTCCAACCACTAGTGTCCGAAGTTAGGGGTTGTCTGATGTTGGGGGAAAATGTGCTAGTTTTAAAGAGGCCAGCAGTTAGCTTGTAGAGAGAGGGGGGGGG
The DNA here is from genome assembly GCF_036934945.1 of Oncorhynchus masou masou. Taxonomy (NCBI): domain Eukaryota; kingdom Metazoa; phylum Chordata; class Actinopteri; order Salmoniformes; family Salmonidae; genus Oncorhynchus; species Oncorhynchus masou. The sequence continues at coordinate 64,000,307 of NC_088220.1, forward strand.
GATCAATTACGGCAGAAACGTTCCCTTTTGTTTTTCTATTTATTTCCTTCAAAAACTGGAGGTTAAGATTTTGCCTGGGGCCTCCATCTAGATTGTGAACAATGAAGTGCACCATGCAGAAATGTCCTGTTTCCTGTCCCCTACTTTCCTTTCGGTACGCCAGGCAATGTTCCCCTCCATGAATATGAGTCAGGATGTAGGTCTTTATTTTGTATTATTATGGATCCCCATTCGCTGCTGCCAAGACAGCAGCAACTCTTCCTGGGGTGTAAGGAAGTGTTATGATTTTTTTTAAAGAGCACACCCTGTTTTGTCCTCTGGATGAATCATAATGACTGACTGATGAAGGCGCTTGGCCTCAGAGGTTCTCGTGTGTTTACATAATGAGATATTACCATGTGGTATTGCCTATAAGCCCTGGTTGAAAGTAGGCAGCCTGCCTTTGCTGTTTTGCATTTGTGTTTGGAGCTATGCTATGCAGATTGCAGTTGATGTGTAATTTTTTCATCCCACTGCAGTAATGTTTCTCTTTAATACAGTTTGAATATTTTTGTTGATGTTCTCTCAGATCTGCTCTTTATGCTTCTCAGTTGTTAGTTCTGCGCCGTGTGATGTAATGGCATCAACCTTTACATAGAAATCATGGACCAAGTCTGCACATATTGTCCATTACAATATTGCCTGCCACAAAATATCTACGTTTCAGAACGATTGACAGAAGAATTCTGTTGTGTTTTGTGTTTGTGTCCAGGAAGACTACTTCAGCTTCATGTATTGCAATATGGTCTTCCACAAAACATCTGGTGTACACATTATTAAAACAACTAAGAAGTATGTTCAGGAATGTTGTGTGTTTGTCCCTCCAGGCAGACTACTTCAGCTGCATCGCCACCATAGTGTACATCCGTAAGGAGAACTGTCTGTACCAGGCGTGCCCTAGTCAGGACTGCAGTAAGAAGGTGGTGGACCAGCAGAACGGCATGTTCCGCTGTGAGAAGTGTGACAAAGAGTTCCCCAACTTCAAGTACCGACTCATCCTCTCTGTGAGTGACTTACCTCTGTCTGTCTAAACCCTCTGGCCTCACAGTCACAAAGAGGACACACACACACACGTGCGCATGCACACACACGCTGAGTCCCACTCTGCCACCCCATTCATCCTCACAGTTACAGGGTACCTGCCCTCTCCTGACCCCGTCCCCTAGGCCTCTTTTCATTCTCTCCTATCCTCACAGGTCCCTGGGGGTGGGGGCTGTGGCTGCTGTGGTTATGGGTTTGGCTGTGGCTGAGGGTTTTCTCTGGGGGACTCATCTACTGCTTCTATTGACTCTCTCTTTCTCTCTCTCTCTTTCACCCCTCCTTTCTTTCGCTCGTTCTTTCTTGCTCTCTTTCGTGTGCTCTTTCCCTTTCGCTCTCTCTTTCTCTCTCTTTCTCTCTCTGGCACGCACACATTTGCTTTCTGTCTTTGTTCTTCCTTTCACTCTTGCGCTCTCATTCACCCCTCCTTTCGCTTGTTCTTTCTTGCTCTCTTTCGTGTGCTCTTTCCCTTTCGCTCCTTCTCCTTTCTTTTGCTCTTCTCTTTCTCATAGGCCTCCAGCCAGTCTCCCTTATGGTACTTCTTCTCTCACGGTGCTTAACTAACTCTCCATCAGATCTCTTTACAGTCATGTTTGAAGAAGATTATTATTTAATCCATTCTGCTGTCGCTGCTGCAAGCGTCAAATAGTGGCTGGCTATTTAGGATTCATTTTGATTTGTTTTGTTGGGTGTAAGTCAGGATTATGTTGCGTTAATTGCTCTATTTTCCCCTCAACGCTGTTGCTCGATGCTGAGGCATTTTGTCTCTGCTTGTTTAAAATAGCAGCATTCAAATACTACCTCATTTAGTCAGCAAACAAGCTCTTGCAGCCAGACATCTAAAATAAGTGCCTTTTGTTTTGCACCTCTCGCCAGTCAGCATATTGCTTTTCTCCACAGAGCTGGAACATAAGCTGTGAATATGCTACCATTGTGCGCAGCTCGCATCACACATACACCTTGGATCTTCTGGTGTTTGAAGTCCCTGCCTGTCAAATGTATAGAACAGAAGAGTTCTATAATAATGATTTTCCCAGCAATATAAACTTGTGTAATTGACAATACATTGATTATTCAGTAGCAACGTGACATCATACACAACAATAAACCAAAGTACCAAATCCCTGAGAAGCCTACCTTTTAAATAGACTCTGCCTGCGTCCAAATGGCACCCTATGCAGCGCACTTCTTTTGACCAGGGCCCATTGCACTCTTGTCAAAAGTAGGTGCACTATAAAGGGAAATAGGTGCCATGTGTGTTGCAACCTATGATCAATAAAGCCCAGATGACCTTTCCCTCTCCCTTTGACTTTCCCCAGTACTCACTCCTACCATGTGTCTGTTTCTATGTTCCTCCTCTCGTCCTGCAGGCCAACATAGCAGACTACGGGGACAACCAGTGGGTGACCTGCTTCCAGGAGAGTGCTGAAGCCATCCTGGGACAGAACGCTGCTTACCTAGGGCAACTCAAAGACTCGGTGAGCCTTACTCTCCCACCCGTCTGCCTCCCTGGTCTGGGGAAAGGGCCTGGGGAGGTGCTGAACCCCAGGCACTGTCTAGCGACCAGCTCCAGCTACCTCTGCTCTGCATGAACAGGCTGCTGTGCCCTGTGGTCTCTGTAGGCTCTCATATAGCCTACATGGAAAAAATACATTTGAAAAAAGATGGGAAGAGGCATTGATTTAGGGCCCGCCATCTTGATTAAAACAATGGCTTTTTAATGGAAACAAGCCAAGTTTTTGAAATGTCATTAAAGTTAAATTGATCACATTTTGTTAATTTTCATGCAGAATGAAGCTGCCTTCGAGGAGATCTTTCAGCAGGCCAACTTCCACACGTTCATCTTCCGCAACAGAGTCAAGCTGGAGACCTACAATGTAAGTATCGCTTGACATATATGGGATTTTTGGGTCTGATACAATACTTATATTTGGGAGGCTACACTGGTTGCAATTTATTGGCTGACGCATTGTTTTTCAGATATGAGATGTAAAAATTTAAATAAAAAAATATTATTATTTATTTATTTTCAAAAACAAATATCACAATGTTACAGGAATTGAATTCCTCTGTTTTAATACCCAATTCAAATTAAACACTCTGTCAATTCATAAGGATTTGTATGACCCTTATTTTATAGAAATGGACAGAGCCCAGTCTAAAGGAGAGTACTGAACACGATACAGTTTACCACAGGTTATAAACTAAAAATGACATCATTAGTTTTCGAACTGTCCCATCTCTTCTCCCACCCTGGTACAAAGGCAGTATCTCAAGCCTTCCCACATCGTCTCCCTACCAATTTAATATAATTTATGACTGAGCCAAGGTCTTCATGTGTAGATAAGCATTCTAGCCAGTCTGAAGATATAGTTCATTCATTTATACCAAGGAACAGACAGTCATTGTTCTAATTCTTGATTATATTTACACACATTATATTCAGTACTAGGATTAAGAAAGAAAATTCATACATATACAGTAACATAATAGTATTCTGATTAGTACATATACAGTAACATAATAGTATTCTGATTAGTCAGTCCTGATTGAAATGTATACATAATTAGTCATCATTGATAAAAATTCCCTTAACACACAAATTTTGCTCCAAGTGAAAACGTCTCTTCAAAGACAATTTAAAATGTAATTGCATACATTTGAAAAATGAAAATAATTTAAAGAAATTGAAGTGCTCAGATTAGCATAATTTATTTTGTTTATTATTTATCGATAACGGTGGTGTAAAGATTGCTATGATCAGTATCACCTGATTTAATTTTTTTATATATATTTATTTATATATATATATTTATTTATTTATCAACCAATAGACATTAGACTTTGGCAGTATCCAGATTGTCATACCATTCCGGAATATTCAGTAATACCGACACTGAACACACGAGGTGCTGTTTTCAAACCCCACTAATACTCTGTAATCCAATGCTAACAAGTACATGTAAAATCCCATAGAGAATGCTAACCAAATGCTAATGAGCACATTGCAAACATTTTGTACATTTTCTGACCTAAACTATACAAGTAACAAAAAAATGCTACACTGTTTGCTGTATGCACAAAAAAATATTAGCCAGCAAGGCTGTTTATTCAGGAAGGGTTTCTCTGCTGTTACCAAGTGAATGCTTGATTTTATAAGAAGCTAACCACTTAGCTAGATAGCTAACCAGATACTAAATTAGCAAACCAAATGCACAACTGTTGTGAATTCCATGTAATTAGATCACCTGGCACATGCTGTATACAAACACCATGTGACTGGGGACTACCGTAAGCTTCATAATGTGACAGGTGAAATGAAGAACGCAATGTTCTATATCTCCTAACGTATTGCACAAATTGACTGAAGGTATTTACTTAAAGTAGCGACAAGTATTAAAAAAAAAAAAACATAAAAGAAAAAGTCTCAACGCTATTGACGGTATTAAAATACCATCCTGTGGCTTTTTCCAACGGCCCCAGTATACCTCCCAAGCCCAAAAGACATTTTTTTTACTTCATACCAGGTTGTCTGGTTCGATTCCAGTCGTCTAGATGGGAGGAAAAAGAACACACACACACATCTTGTTCAGAGGTTTTACAGAATGCCAATTTATTGAAATTTGCATGTAAGCCGCTTCTTTATACAGTACCAGTCAAGTTTGGACACACCTACTCATTCAATAGTTTCTTTTTACAATTTTCTACATTGTAGAATAATCGTGAAGACAGCAAAACTATGAAATAACACACATGGAATCATGTAGTAACCAAAAATAGTGTTAAAGAAGGCACCCTTTGCCTTGATGACAGCTTTGCACACTCTTTGCATTCTCTCCACCAGCTTCACTTGGAATGCTTTTCCAACAGTCTTGAAGGAGTTCCCACATACACTGAGCACTTATTGGCTGCTTTCCCATCAATCTGCGGTCCAACTCATCCCAAACCATCTGGGTTGGGGTCGGGTGATTGTGGAGGCCAGGCCATCTGATGCAGCACTCCGTCACTCTCCTTGGTCAAATAGCCCGTACACAGCCTGGAGTTGTTGGGTCATTGTCCTGTTGAAAAACAAGTGATTAGTCCCACTAAGCGCAAGCAAGATGAGATGGCATATCACTGCAGAATGCTGTGGTAGCCATGCTGGTTAAGTGTGCCTTGAATTCAAAATAAATCACTGACAGTGTCACCAGCAAAGGACCATCACACCTCCATTCTTCACGGTGGGAACCACACATGCGGAAATCATCCGTTCACCTACTCTGCATCTCTCAAAGACACGGTGGTTGGAACCAAAAATCTTGGTCTAATGTCCATTGCTGGTGTTTCTTGGCCCAAGCAAGTCTCTTCTTATTGGTATCCTTCAGTAGTGTTTTCTTTGCAGCAATTTAACAATGAAGGCCTGATTCACGCAGTCTCCTCTGAACAATTGATGTTGAGATTATAGGTTGACCCATTAATCGGAATGGCCGATATTAATTAGGGCCGATTTCAAGTTTTCATAACAATCGGAAATCGGTATTTTTGGACACCTTTATTTAACTAGGCAAGTCGGTTAACACATTCTTATTTTCAATGGTGGCCTAGGAGCGGTGGGTTAAATGCCTCTTTCAGGGGCAGAACGATAGATTTTCACCTTGTCAGCTCGGGGGATCCAATCTTGCAACCTTACAGTTAACTAGTCCAACGCAATAACATCCTGCCTCTTGTTGCACTCCACAAGGAGACTGCCTGTTACGCGAATGCAGTAAGCCAAGGTAAGTTGCTAGCTAGCATTAAACTCAATCATAATCACTAGTTACAGTGCCTTGCGAAAGTATTCGGCCCCCTTGAACTTTGCGACATTTTGCCACATTTCAGGCTTCAAACATAAAGATATAAAACTGTATTTTTTTGTGAAGAATCAACAACAAGTGGGACACAATCTTGAAGTGGAACAACATTTATTGGATATTTCAAGCTTTTTTAACAAATCAAAAACTGAAAAATTGGGCGTGCAAAATTATTCAGCCCTCTTAAGTTAATACTTTGTAGCGCCACCTTTTGCTGCGATTACAGCTGTAAGTCGCTTGGGGTATGTCTCTATCAGTTTTGCACATCGAGAGACTGAATTTTTTTCCCATTCCTCCTTGCAAAACAGCTCGAGCTCAGTGAGATTGGATGGAGAGCATTTGTGAACAGCAGTTTTCAGTTCTTTCCACAGATTCTCGATTGGATTCAGGTTAATGAAATACAAATGGTATAGAGGGAAATAGTCCTATAATTCATATAATAACTACAACCTAAAACTTATGACCTGGGAATATTGAAGACTCATGTTAAAAGGAACCACCAGCTTTCATATGTTCTGAGTAAGGAACTTAAACGTTAGCTTTCTTACATGGCACATATTGCACTTTTACTTTCTTCTCCAACACTTTGTTTTTGAATTATTTAAACCAAATTGAACATGTTTCATTATTTATTTGAGGCTAAATTGATTTTATTGATGTATTATATGAAGTTAAAATAACTGTTCATTCAGGATGGTTGTAATTGTCATTATTAGAAATATTTTTTTTTAAATGGCCGATTATTCGTTATCTGCTTTTTTGGTCCTCCAATAATCTGTATCGGCGTTGAAAAATCATAATCGGTCGACCTCTAGTTGAGATGTGTCTCTTACTTGAACTCCATGAAGCATTTATTTGGGCTGTAATTTCTGAGGCTGGTAACTGTATATTTTTATTTTTTTATTTAACTAGGCAAATCAGTTAAGAACAAATTCTTATTTACAATGACGGCCTAGGAAGAGTAGGTTAACTGCCTTGTTCAGGGGCAGAACGGCTTTTTACCTTGTCAGCTCGGGGAGTCGATCTTGCAACCTTTCGGTAAATGCCCCAACACTAACCACTATGCTACCTGCCACCCCAAGCAACGAACTTATCCTCTGCAGCAGAGGTAACTTTGGATCTTCCTTTCCTGTGGTGGTCCTCGTGAGACAGTTTCATCATAGCGCTTGATGGTTTTTGCGACTGCACTGGGGAAAAAAAGTGAACATTTATTGACTGACCTTAATGTCTTAAAATAATCACGGACTGTCGTTTTTCGGTGCTTATTTGAGCTGTTCTTGCCATAATATGGACTTGGTCTTTTACCAGATAGGCCTGTATTCTGTATACCACTCCTACCTTGTCACAACACAACTGATTGGCTCAAGCGCATTAAGAAGGAAATAAATTCCACAAATTAACTTTTAACAAGGTACACCTGTTAATTGAATGTGTTCCAGGTGACTACTTTATGGAGCTGGTTGAGAGAATGCCAAGAGTGTAAATCTGCCAAGGCAAAGGGTGGCTACTTTGAAGAATCTCAAATATAGAATATATTTAGTTGTTTTACACTTTTTTTGTAACTACATGATTCCATATTTGTTATTTCATAGTTTTGATGTCTTCACCATTATTCTACAATGTAGAAAATAATCAAAAATAAAGAAAAACCCTTACATTTACATTTAAGTCATTTAGCAGACGCTCTTATCCAGAGCGACTTACAAATTGGTGAATTCACCTTCTGACATCCAGTGGAACAGCCACTTTACAATAGTGCATCTAAATCATTAAGGGGGGGGGTGGTGAGAAGGATTACTTATCCTATCCTAGGTATTCCTTGAAGAGGTGGGGTTTCAGGTGTCTCCGGAAGGTGGTGATTGACTCCGCTGCCCTTGCATGAGTAGGTTTATCCAAACTTTTGACTGGTATTGTACAGTATGTTCACCTGTTTGACATTGATATTCCAGTTGGCCTGACAAATATTATCAGTTGGCTGTGACATTTCTCCTTACATTGTTTGTATTACAGCCTCTTCCCCTTTACCTCGTCTTGCACTCTCCTTCCATCCGTTCGTCTGTAGAAAGAGCCCACAGAACAGACAGTGTTTTCTTTAGACGGCTCGTTTTCAGGGGCTATGTGAAAGGTGCACACAGATTACTTGTGGTCACCCTCTTCTGGAAACTACACAGATGGAACCTTGTTTTGAGGGCACAGCATAAAATAATTGATTGGGTTGGGACTGTGAGCAGGGAGAGTTGGAGCTTTGCCAGGGAGGCCCATTAACAACAGAAGAGTCGAGACCACAATCTGTCACACCATTGCTGTGCTGGGGAGAGAGCGAACACGACACAGCCAGCTCAGCCTCGGCAGTTTACAGGATTCTGCTGTTTCAAGGATGTCCTGACCATTGCCTCAACCCAATGTCTCCTTAACCTGTTGACTATAGGGAGCAGTATTTTGATGTTTGGATGAAAAACGTACCCAAATGAAACTTCCTATTTCTCAGGCATAGAAGCTCTAATATGCATATATTTGTCAGATTAGGATAGAAAACACTCTAAAGTTTACAAAACTGTCAATCTTGTCTGTGAGTATAACAGAACTGATATTGCAGATGAAAACCTGAGGAAAATCCAAATAGGAAGTGCCTTTTATTTTGAAAGCTCCCTGTTCCATTGCATGCCTTCCCTCCATTTAAAGGGATATCAACCAGATTCCTTTCCCTATGGCTTCCACATGGTGTCAACAGTCTTTAGACATAGTTTCAGCCTTTTATTCTGAAAAATGAAAAAAAAAAAGAAACGGTCCGGTTGAAATATTATCGATAATTTATTGTAAAAACAACCTGAGGATTGATTATAAAAAATAAAAATAAACGTTTGTCATGTTTCTACGAACTTTACGGATACTATTTGGAATTTCCGCCTGCCCCATCGTGACCGCTCGAGCCTGTGGATTTCTGAACAAAACGTGCCAACCAAATGGAGTTTTTTGGGATGTAAAAAAGAATCTTTATGCAACAAAAGGAACATTTACTGTGTAACTGGGAGTCTCGTGAGTGCAAACATCCGAAGATCATCAAAGGTAAGAGATTCATTTTATTGCTTTTCTGACTTTCGTGACCAATCTACTTTGCTGTTTGTAATGTTTTGTCTGCTGAGAGAGATGTCCTTACATAAACTCTTAGTTTGCTTTAGCTGTAACAGCTTTTTTGAAATCTGATTGACAACAAGCTAAACTGTGTTGCTATATTGCACTTGTGATTTCATGAAAGTTAAATATTTTTTGTGATTTAATTTGAATTTGGTGCTCTGCAATTCAGCGGATGTTGACGAAAATGATCCCGCAAATGGGATGAGTGCGCCAAGAAGTTTTAAAACACATCTGCGGATTTTTCTTCCAAAGAAAAAGAAAAGGAAGTATTTTTTTTTTTTTTCAATGTTTGTTTTTACGTTGAGTTGTGTAGCTAGGTTGTAGAGAATGTTTTCTGATGTAGCTTGGTTGTCTCTAAGTCTGTCCCCAGTCAATTAGATTTTATGGTTTTAAGAATTAAACTTTCCAATATCTCTTTGTTGACTGTTGCTGGGTGCTAATTGTCCTCCATCAGCACCGGCCTGTACCCTACCTGCTCTAAGCTCTCTCCTGGCCCCTTACACCAAGTTTGAATTTGTCCTGCTAGGTGACCTAAACTGGGACATGCTTAAACCACCTGACCAAGTCCTAAAGCAATGGGACTCTCTAAATCTTTCTCAGATTATTACCAATCCCACAAGGTATGACTCCCAAACACCCAGAAGATGTTATCCTCACAAATAATCAGGCCAAAGTTAGTTTAAGGAGCAGTCCTCTCTCTGTGGGTCTAACCCCAAGAAGTTCTGGAAAATGGTTAAAAGACCTGGAGAATAAGCCCTCCTCCTCACAGCTGCCCATGTCCCTTAAAGTTGATGATGTGGTTGTTACTGACAAGAAGCACATGGCTGAGCTCTTTAATCACCACTTTATTAAGTCAGGATTCCTATTTGGCTCAGCCATTCCTCCTTGCCCGTCCAACATTCTCATCTCCCACCCCTTCTAATGCAACTATCCCCGATGCTTCTCCCTCTTTTCCCCCTGCCCCGCTACAAAGTTTCTCCATGCAGGCAGTCACTGAGTCCCGAGTTGCTAGAGGAGATCCTGAAACTTGAAACTTGAACCCCCCCCTGTGTCAGATGGTTTAGACCCTTTCTTCTTTAAGGTTGCTGCCCCGATCATCACCAAGCCTATCTCCAACATTTTTAACCTGACTCTCCTTTCTGGGGAGGTTCCCATTGCTTGGAAGGCAGCCACGGGTCGTCCTTTATTTAAAGGGGGATATCAAGCTGATCCTAACTGTTATAGGCCTATTTCTATTTTGCCCTGTTGATCAAAAGTGTTGGAAAAGCTTGTCAATAAGCAACTGACTGGCTTTCTTGATGTCTATAGTATTTTCTATGGTATGCAATCTGGTTTCCGCTCAGGTTATGGATGTGTCACTGCAACCTTTTACCTCTTAGAACTACCCATCCCGGATCCGGTATATTTGTCATCAGCAACCGCTGAATAGCATAGCGCAACAGTCAAAAAATATTACTAGAAAATATTCATATTCATGAAATCACAAGTGAAATATAGCGAAACACAGCTTAGCCTTTTGTTAATCAACCTGTCGTCTCAGATTTTGAAATTATGCTTTACAGCGAAAGCAATACAAGCTTTTGTGTAAGTTTATCGATAGCCTAGCATAGCATTATGTACACTTAGCATCAGGAAGCTTGGTCACGAAAATCAGAAAAGCAATCAAATTAACTGTTGATCTTTGATCTTCGGATGTTTTCACTCACAAGACTCCCAGTTAGACAGCAAATGTTCCATAAAGATATTTTTTTATATCCAATACCTCCGTTAGTTTGGTGCATTATGCCCAGGAATCCACCGGAAATAGTGGTCACGACAACGCAGACAAAAATTTCAAATTATATCCATAATGTCGACAGAAACATGGCAAACGTTTTTTATAATCAATCCTCAAGGTGTTTTTCAAATATCTATTCGATAATATATCAACCGGAACAGTTGGCTTTTCACAATGGCCGCCTCTCTTTTGCGCAAAAATCACTCTGATAGCCCCCACCTGACCACATGCGTAATGTGGTCGTTCACGCTCATTCTTCAAAATAAAGGCCTCAAACTATGTCTAAAGGCTGTAGACCCCTTAGGGAAGCCATAGAAAATGGAATCTGGTTGATATCATTTCAATGGTCAATAGGGATGCATAGGAACACAGGTTTCAAAATAAGAGTCACTTCCTGATTGGATTTTTCTCAGGCTTTCACCTGCAATATCAGTTCTGTTATACTCAACAGACAATATTTTTACAGTTTTGGAAACTTTAGAGTGTTTTCTATCCTAAGCTGTCAATTATATGCATATTCTAGCACAGAGGTGGGCAAACTTTTTGACTCGCGGGCCACAATGGGTTCTAAAATTTGACAGAGGGGCCGGGCCAGGAGCATTTGGAGGGAGTGTTTGGGCCGGATATACTAAAGCATTAAATGTAGTGTGTGCAAACCTCATAGCACAGTAAGAACACTACAACCCAATTTATTAACTGTCTTTCAAATGTGAAAAATAGCCCTTATCAGTTAATAAATTTGTCTCAAGGAATATGCAAGATATGGCATTTACATACTATTTCGGAGATACTGGGAGGAGGAAATGTAAATAGATTAAAATAACATACGCACTGTGATTTATCAAGATTGCGTCTGTTTTTAATAAGTTTCAATCGAAGGTGCAAAGTTAAAGAAATCAACATTTATTGAAAAATGGAATCACTTTCAACATTCAAAACATATTATTACACAACGAAATACTCAAGCTCAATAATATCTACTTGTGTTAAACTCCGCAAAATCATGGATGGATTGTCCTGACCGCGCGCTCTACAAACTCGCCACGGATGCCCTCGCCTTCACGCGCAAACAGTACACGTGTATCGTTGCCAAGCACACAGAAATAGGCTGTATTAAATATCAGCTGAAAATTTAAATTAAGAGCGATGTGCGGCGTGTTAATTAAGCTACTGTACCGCTGCTGTGCGTAAATGCGCATTGCTCTTAATTAAAAGACGCACTTCCAAACTTTCCATAAGCGTTTTTTCATAACGCAGCAGAAAAACTCACCATTTCAGTGGGAACAGTGTTGTTGGTCTCCCTTTTTTGCCAGTGCATCAAAGTCTGGAGCTAGTTTTGTTGTGGCAATTCTCAGGACAGATCTGAGGTGTTGGTCAGTTAACTTGGATCTGTGATGGGCTTTGTTGATTTTCATGACGCTAAACGTCTGCTCACACACGTAGGTCGAGCCAAACAACACCAGCATCTTCTGCGCCGTCCTCCGGAGGTTTGGAAACGCGGTCTCGTTAAGTGAAGCGTAAAAGTCATTCAGTTTAAGAGACTTGAACTTTTCCTTTGAGACGGAGTCAGACTGAAGATCGATCAGTTCCAATTGCAGCTCCTGCGGTGCTGATTCGGGGTCTTGTGACAGGGGACAGGACACCAGTTGAAGTGACTTGTCAATTTTTTCAAAATCACAGAACGGACTGCAAAATTCTCTGTGCAGATCGTCCAGTGATTTGCAGTATTTCTTCGCATTTCGGGCGGCCTCTTTCTGCACGGCTAGTGTGGGGAAATGTGCGAAAGATTTGTTTGACATTTGCCTGGAGAATAAAACCAGCTTGGATTTGAAGGCTCTCACATTTGTGTACATGTCGTGCGCAAACTGATCTTTCCCCTGTAGCTTCACGTTCAGCTCATTCATGTGTGAAAATATGTCCACAGCAAACGCAAAGTCACAAAGCCAGTTTGTGTCGCTCAGCTCGGGAATTCTTCGGATTTCCCATTATATTAAAAAATGAGCGAATCTCGTCTTTGAGCTCCCAGACTCGTTGAAACACTTTCCCCAAACTTAACCAGCGGACGCGAGAGTGGTAAAGTAGGTCCTGGTGATCCGCATTAGTTTCCTCCAGGAACGTAATGAACTGACGATGATTAAGTCCCCTTGCTCGTATGAAGTTAACAAGTTTTACAACTGGATCCACGACGTGATTAAGCTGCAATACAGACTTACACAGAGACTCCTGATGAATGATGCAGTGAAGTAAAATAACATCCTGGTCAGGGTTTTCTTCTTTCACTTTATCCTGGATTCTTTTCAGCAGCCCGATGTTTTTTCCAGTTAAATTTGGCGATCCATCCGTGGTGACATTGGCAAGTTTACTCCAAGGTAGCTTCATTCTCTCGATGACAGCAGACACCTGTTCATATAAGTCCTCTCCTCGCGTTTTCCCTTTCAGTGATTCCATGCTCAAAAGCTCCTCCGTTATCTCAAAACTGTCGTTAATCCCTCGGATAAAAATTAGGAGCTGAGCAGTGTCTTTTATGTCGTTACTTTCATCCAGTGCTAGTGAATATAACTTAAAGGACTCCGCCTTTTTGTTTAACTCGCTGACTATATCTTCGTCAATCAGTTCCACGCGGCGAGTCACTGTCCTGCGTGCTAAACTGATTTTTTCAAACTTGGCTTTGCTCTCCGGACACAAGAGACCTGCTGTCTCTACCATGCACTCTTTCAAAAACTCGCCTTCGGAGAAAGGCTTGCTAGCCTTTGCTAATTTGAATGCCAGCAAATAACTTGCCTTGGTACTTGACTCTTGAATTGCAGTTTGTCGGTGAAAAAGTTCTGTTGACTCTGTAAATTAGCTGCCAACCTCTGAGCAGTAGCCGCCCGTTCTTGTGTTGACTGCTTGCTAGCATAGTTTGCATGCTTCGTGGCAAAGTGACGGCTGATATTGTACTCTTTGAAAACCGCAACAGCTTCTTGGCATATCAGACATACAGCCGTTGATCGGACTTCAGTGAAGAAGTATTTTGTTGTCCACTCCTTATTAAACACTCGGCATTCGCTGTCCACTTTCCTTCTCTTTGGTCCGCTCATTTTCACAGAAGGGCTTAATGGTGACGTGAAACGAAGTGAAAATTAAAGAGAAATACGCGCCACTCCAACAACGGTCAATGTGTTTTGAGTGCGCCATCTATTGGGGAAACGTGGGCATTGCAGGGAAAGGGGAAAAAAGGAGGTTTTTACTATAATTTGGACAAGTTCGGCGGGCCGGATTAAAAAGCCTAACGGGCCGTATGTGGCCCGCGGGCCGTAGTTTGCCCATGTCTGTTCTAGCATCTGGTCCTGAGAAATAGGCCATTTACTTTGGGAACGTTATTTTTCCAAACATAAAAATAGTGCCCCCAAGCTTCAAGAGGTTAAAGGTCCTCAATGATATCACCATTGCCCGTGATTCTATGCAATGTTGTGCTGCTATTTTTATTGGCTTGGCCAAAGCTTTTGATACGGTAGACCATTCCATACTTGTGGGCCGACTAATGAGTATTGGTGTCTCTGAGTGGTCTTTGGCCTGGTTTGCTAACTACCTCAAAGAGTGCAGTGTATAAAGTCAGAAAATCACAGCCACTGCCTGTCACCAAGGGAGTACCCCGAGGCACAATCATAGGCCCCACTCTCTTCTCAATTTACATCAACAACAACAGCTCAGGCAGTAGGAAGCTCTCATCCATTTTTATGCAGATGATAGTCTTATACTTAGCTGGCCCCTGCCCAGATTTTGTGTTAAATGCTCTATAACAAAGCTTTCGTGGTGTCCAACAAGCTTTCTCTACCCTCCAAAACACCTCCAAAACAAAGGTAATGGGGTTTGGTAAGAAGAATACCCCTCTCCCTACCTGTGTGATTACTACCTCTGAGGATTTAGAGCTTGAGGTTGTCACCTCATACAAGTACTTGGGAGTATAGCTCAACAATACTCTGTCCTTCTCTCAGAACAGATCAGAGCTGCAGGCTAATGTTAAATCTAGGCTTGGTTTCCTCTATCGTAATTGCTCCTCTTTCACCCCAGCTGCCAAACTAACCCTGATTCAGATGACCGTCCTACCTGTGCTAGATTACGAAGATGTAATTTATAGATCGGCGGGTAAGGGTGCTCTCGAGCGGCTAGGTGTTCTTTACCATTCGGCCATCAGATTTGTCACCAATGCTCCTTATAGGACACATCCCTGCACTCTATGCTCCTCTGTAAACTGGTAATCTCTGGATACGCTTTGCAAGACCCACTGGTTGATGCTTATTTATAAAACCCTCTTAGGCCTCATGTCCCCCTATCTGAGATACCTACTGCAGCCCTCATCCTCCACATACAACACCCGTTTTGCCAGTCACATTCTGTTTAAGTACCCAATCCCTGGGTCGCTCGTCTTTTCAGTTCGCTGCAGCTAGCGACTGAAACGAGCTGCAACTAACACTCAAACTGTGAAGTTTTATCTCAAAGACTCAATCATGGACACTTGTAGCTGCTTTGCGTGATATATTGCCCTTTCTGCTGTTGTCTGTGCCCAATAATGTTTGTACTTTGTTTTGTGCTGCTTCCATGTTGTGTTGCTACCATGTTGTTGTCATGTTGTGTTGCTACCATGCTGTTGTCGTGTCTTAAGTGGATTAAGTGATACGACATGCTATTCTATAAAATCCTTTCTCTGTAATTAATATTACCTGATTGAGCTAATCATGTAAATGTAATTAACTAGAAAGTCGGGGCACCACAAAATAATATTTATAGAGCTGTTCCGAATAAACTCTTAAAGACCTAGTAATATTTTACATCAATAGCAGTCAATATTAATTGTCACCTTATTTCAGTCTCATCTGAAAGTTGTAAATTCTTGGTTATCTTCACGAACCCTGGCTAACAAGTTCAATCAGCAATACAAAATTGGGTTTAATTATTTATTTACTAAATACCTAACTAAGCACACAGAATTACATATACACAGAATTAATCATACCTTGGTTAGAAATGGTGTCATAAAGGAAAATGTCCCTAGCGGAAGGAGCAGATATGACAACACAAAGGAAAGTGGATTGGGTTTGAGTGAAAGAGCGGGAAGACTGAGGAACAAAGGGAGAAGCTGTGCTATTGTAAATACAATATCCTATGCATTCTAAATTTCTACCCATTTGGAAAAGGAAAATGCAATAAATATTTACTCTGAACTGCGCTTCAATAGGTTGGTGGAAGATGGAAGGCTGTGTGTCCTTTGAAGAGTGTCTCTGGTTGTGAACGGGATACGTTGCAGTGTCGTCGTTGTGTGGTGGACGGGATACTCTGTCTGTCCTTTCCTAGCCCATGTTGACAGCTGCTGTTGCTAACTCAACGGCTAGGATGTCTCACTACTTTAGTGAATAAGAGTTCACAGTTCATACCATTCACAACCAAAGCTCACGCTGAGGTTGGCTTCGTTCTGTGGTTGCACATGTTAGTCCTTTTTAACGCATGGACCGTTGTCCTCGGAACAGGAAGTTATATTTTCGTCAAGGGCTTATAAAGTTGAGGGAGAAGGGTGTGTTTTCATAGTTTTATAACCCATGTCTCTTCCCGTGGGAGGGCCACTGAGACAAGCCTCATTCACTCATGAAAACCCAATTCTCACATTTTGGAGGCTAAAATCACATTTCATCTCATAAATATTTTCATATTCAAACATTTAAATTGCACAAGAATTCCATGTGAATCTGATAACTATAATGTGTAGACTTTCCACTGTACCGTTTATGTCATCCTTTCATTGATGAGAATGTCTCAGATGCCAACCGAACTGACATATTCATTAAGTACCAACGCATGTGTTCAACTGGTTGGATTAATCAAAATATGGTTAATTTCCCCCCACCTTCTGATGTTCCCAGAATCTCTATGTTAACCAAGGGATTTTCAATAGTCACATCAGTAGGGTAGAGAGAGGAAAGGGGGGGGGGGTATTTATGACTGTCATAAACCTACCCCCAGGCCAGCGTCATGACACTGTTGTCATGTGTTCCTGCCTTGCTACGTTGTCGTCTTAGGTCTCTTTATGTTGTGTTGTCTTTCTTGTCGTGATGTGTGTGTTGTCCTATTTTTCATTTTTTTATGTATCCCAGCCCCCCGTCCCTGCAGGCCTTTTGCCTTTTGGTAGGCCGTCATAGTAAATAAGAATTTATTCTTAACTGACTTTCCTAGTTAAATAAAGGTTAAATAAAAAATAAATGTAGGATGATCAATGTAAGGGTCTCGTATTGACATTAGGATTGGGAATTGTCACAATACGATAGCATAATGATACTTTGGTGCCGAAACCATATGTATTGTTGTACTCACAATTCTATATGCATTTCGGTTCTGTGATTTTATTGTGACTCAATGTTCCAAGCATATTGCTCACCATATGTCTGCTGTAGAGGGACAAGAGACCCAGACTCAGTCATGGGAATAAAAGTGCTGAAAACAAATTGTTCCCCTATTTAAAAAGATGGAGAACAAGCTAAGAAGGAGTTTTGGTACAAGTACAGCCGGTGCAAAAATGATATTGCAATATTGTCAAAACGATAATATATATCTTCAAATAATATCCATAGGTAACTATCGATTACCCCCACCCCCCATCACTAATTGACAAAAAGCCCATGTTTTTGTTTCTTGGTTGCCATGGTTAATGACTCCTACCAGCACTACTCGAGCATCAGTACTTTAGCATCATGAGAGCAGCAGTGTTGGACAGGGGAAATTACTGGCAGCTTTTCTTTTCTTTTTTTTTCTCAAGCAGCAGTTTGCATCAGTTATTGGAGATATTTTTCTCATCTAATGACAGTGCCTCCGGAAAGTATTTAGACCACTTGACTTTTTCCACATTTTGTTAGGTTACGGCCTTATTCTAAAATTGATTTAATTGTTTTTCCCCATAATGACAAAGCAAAAACAGTTTTTTCAATATATTTGCAGATTTATAAAAAAATAAAGATAACATTTGCATAAGTATACAGACCCTTTACTCAGTACTTTGTTGAAGCACCTTTGGCAGCAATTACAGCCTTGGGTCTTCTTGGTTATGATGCCACACGCTTGGCACACATGGATTTGGGGAATTTCTCCCATTCTTCTCTGCAGATCCTCTCAAGCTCTGTCAGGTTGGATGGGGAGTGTTGCTGCCCAACTATTGTCAGGTCCAGAAATGTTAGATGGGGTTCAAGTCCGGACTCTGGCTGGGCCACTCAAGGACATGCAGAGACTTGTCTTGAAGCCACTCCTGCGTTGTCTTGGCTGTGTGCTTGGGGTCGTTGTCCTGTTGGAAAGTGAACCTTTGCCCCAGTCTGAGGTCCTGAGCGCTCGGGAGCAGGTTTTCATCACGGATCTCTCTGTACTTTGCTCCGTTCATTTTTCCCTCGATCCTGACTAGTCTCCCAGTCTGAATAACATCCCCACAGCATGCTGCTGCTGCCACCACCATGCTTCCCCGTAGGGATGGTACCAGGTTTCCTCCAGATGTGACGCATGGCATTCAGGCCAAGGAATTCATTCTTGGTTTCATCAGACCAGAGTCTCTCTTGTTTCTCAGTCTGAGTCTTTAGGTGCCTTTTGGCAAACTTCAAGCGGGCTCTCGTGCCTTTTACTGAGGACTGGCTTCTGTCTGGCCAGTCTACCATAAATGCCTGATTGGTGGAGTGCTGCAGAGATGGTTGTCCTTCTGGAAGGTTCTTCTATCTCCACAGAGGAACTCTAGAGCTCTGTCACAGGGGCCATAGGATTCTTGGTCACCTCCATGACCAAGGCCCTTTTCCCCGATTGCTCAGTTAGCCTAGAGCGGCCAGCTCTAGGAAGAGTCTTGGTGGTTCCAAACTTCTTCAATTTAAGAATGATGGAGGCCACTGTTCTTGGGGACCTTCAATGCTGCAGAAATGTTTTGGTACCCTTCCCCAGATCTGTGCGTCGACACAATCATGTCTCGGCGCACTATGGACAAGTCCTTCGACCTCATGGCTTGGTTTTTGGTCTTACATGCACTGTCAATGGTGGGACCTTATGTAGACGGGTGTGTGCCTTTTCAAATCATGTCCAATCAATTAAATTTATCACAGGTGGACTCTGATCAAGTTGTAGAAACATCTCAAGGATGATCAATGGACACAGGATGTACCTGTGCTCAATTTCGTGTCTCATAGCACAGGGTCTGAATACTTTTGTAAATAAGTTATTTTTTGCAAACATTTCCAAAAACCTGTTTTGGCATTGTCATTATGGGAGTATTGTGTGTAGATTACCGTTTTAGAATAAGGCTGGAATGTAACAAAATATGGAAAAAGTCAAGGGGTCTGAATACTTTCCGAAGGTACTGGATTCATTATACAAAATCCCTTTCAGCGCTTCCAGAGGCTACCTACCTGCTGTACTGACTACAGACAGACTAGCAGAGACATGATTTTGTGTTGATAGAAGAGATGCAGCTCAGCCGTGTCTGCTGACAATATATTTGATCATTGTTTGGGGAATCAGGCGAGAGAAGTGTAGTCAGACTTTTGTTTCAAGTTATAATAATTAAGTACGATTGGTCTATATGTGATCGTAATCCAGCTATAACGTCGTACAGTGCTCTTATTCCCCCCCTACCTCTCACCTTCCTCTCTTGGCCCAGACAGCCTAGTCCTTGTAACTGGTTGTCTGTCTGGGTGTCCGCTGGTTTTCTGTCTGGGTGACTAGTAAAGAGGGCACATCGGACATAAAACCATGTCAAGCTCTCATAGAAGTCTGCCTTCCATCCAAATCCCACCCATGGTGGGCCCAGTGCAGTAGTACTACGCAAGGAGTGCTGTGGATTTGCATAGCAAGCGGCAGCCTGATTCGCCTCGCTTTGCCCACAAATTCTGCCTTTCTGGCAAGATGTGACCAACACTAATCGCTTGACAAACACTGTCACACTCCCTTGTGGAACTGCAGTGCGTGTGAGCCTGAGAGAGCCGTGTGTGCTAGGGGGAGGAAGAGGAGGTGAGGCTGAGTTCGTTGGGGGTCTAGAGCAGAGTCCTGAGGGAGTCACTCATTAGACGGTAGAGAATGAGGAGAGACCATTTCTAGACCACCCTTCATCTCTGCTGCATCTTACTAGGTAAGTCAGTTAAGAACAAATTCTTATTTTCAATGACGGCCTAGGAACAGTGGGTTAACTGCCTGTTCAGGGGCAGAACGACAGATTTGTATCTTGTCAGCTTGGGGATTTGAACTTGCAACCTTCCAGTTATTAGTCCAACGCTCTAACCACTAGGCTACCCTGCCGCCTGATGCCCTTTTCATGTGTGATTGGGTTAGTCAGGTTTCTGCCCCAACTATCTACCATAGATAGCAACACTGGCACATTTAGGACTATTACAGAAAGGGGGCCTCCCGAGGGGCACAGCGGTCTAAGGCACTGCGTCACTACAGATCCTGGTTCGATCTCAGGCTGTGTCGCAGACGGCCGCAACTGGGATACCCATGAGGCGGCGCATAATTGGCCCAGCGTCGTTAGGGGATGGTTTGGCCAGCCGGGTTGTTCTTGTCCCATTACGCTCTAGCGACACCGGTGGCGAGCCGTGTGCAAAGCATGCAGACACGGCCCCCAGGTGTACGGTGTTTCCTCCGACACATTGATGCGGCCGGCTTCCGCGTTAAGCGGGCATTGTGTCAAGAAGCAATGGGCTTGGCGGGGTCGTGTTTCGGAGGATGCACGGTTCTCGATCTTCTCCTCTCCCGTGTCCGTACGGGAGTTGCAACAATGAGACAAGACTGTAACTACCAATTGGATATAACGAAAAGAGCAAAACGAAAAGAGCAACACAAAAATAGCTATATATATTAGTTTACATACTTAGCCAAATAGATTTAAACTCAGTTTTTCACAATTTCTGACATTTAATCCTAGTATAAATTCCCTGTCTTATGTCAGTTAGGATCACCACTTTTAATTTAAGAATGTGAATTGTCAGAATAGTAGTAGAGGGATTTATTTCAGCTTTTTATTTATTTCATCACATTCCCAGTGTGTCAGACATTTACATACACTCAATTAGTATTTGGTAGCATCGCCTTTAAATTGTTTAACTTGGGTCAAACGTTTTGGGTAGCCTTCCACAAGCTTCCCACAATAAGTTTGTGACTTTTGGCCCATTCCTTCTGACTGCTGGTGTAATTGAGTCAGGTTTGTAGGCCTCTTTGCTCGCACACACTTTTTCAGTTCTGCCCACAAATTTTCTGTGGGACTGAGGTCAGGGCTTTGTGATGGCCACTCCAATACCTTGACTTTGTTGTTCTTAAGCCATTTTGCCACAACTTTGGAAGTATGCTTGGGGTCATTGTCCATTTGAAAGACCCATTTGCGACCAAGCTTTAACTTCCTGACTGATGTCTTGAGATGTTGCTTCAATATATCCACATAATTTTCCTCCCTAATGATGCCATCTATTTTGTGAAGTGCACCAGTCCCTCTTGCAGCATAGCACGCCCACAACATGATGCTGCCACCCCCGTGCTTCACGGTTGGGATGATGTTCTTCAGCTTGCAAGCCTCCCCCTTTTCCTCCAAACATAACAATGGTCATTATGGCCAAACAGTTCTATTTTTGTTTCATCAGACCAGAGGACATTTCTCCAAAAAGTACAATCTTTGTCCCCATGTGCAGTTGCAAACCGTAGTCTGTCTTTTTTATGGCGGTTTTGGAGCAGTGGTTTCTTCCTTGCTGAGAGGCCTTTCAGGTTATGTCGATATAGGTCTCGTTTTACTATGGATATAGATACTTTTGTACCTGTTTCCTCCAGCATCTTCACAAGGTGCTGCTCTTCTGGTGATTGATTTGCACTTTTCGCACCAAAGTACGTTTTTCTCAAGGAGACAGAAGGCATCTCCTTCCAGAGCGGTATGACGGCTGCGTGGTCCCATGGTGTTTATACTTGTGTACTATTGTTTGTACAGATGAACATGATACCTTCAGCCGTTTGGAAATTGCTCCCACGGATTAACCAGACTTGTGAAGGTCTACAATTTTTTTTCCTAAGGTCTTGGCTGATTTCTTTTGATTTTCCCATGATGTCAAGCAAAGAGACACTGAGTTTAAAGGTAGGCCTTGAAATACATCCACAGGTACACCTCCAATTGACTCAAATCATGTCAATTAGCCTATCAGAGTTTTTTAAAGCCATGATGTCATTTTTGGGAAATTTCCAAGCTGTTTAAAGGCACAGTCAACATGGTGTATGTAAACTTCTGACCCACTGGAATTGTGATACAGTGAAATAATCTGTCAGTAAACAATTGTTTGAAAAATGTCTTGTCATGCACAAAGTAGATGTCCTAACTGACTTGCCAAAACTGTAGTTTGCTAACGACAGTTGTGGTGTGGTTGAAAAACTAGTTTTAATGACTCCAACCTAAGCGACTTCAACTGTATGTGTGTGTGTGTGTATATATATATATCTCTATCTCTATCTATCTTAGAGTAGCAGGCAGTTGAATTTGGGCATGCATTTCATCCGGACGTGAAAATACTGCCCCCTGTCACCAAGAAGTTAACAGACAATGCAACCATGGTTATGTCATTCTTGTTTCTTGCTGTAGAAATGAGAAGATATCCACTGCATCCACAATTCAAACCATTGTTCATAAAATGTCATCCACTAAACCATAAGGTTACTGTATACTTTCTCAAGTGTTCTATCTTGCCCTGGTTAGAGAAGGCAGACAGGCCAGTATGAATACACTGACATCCAGACTGCATAACTATCTTTTTAGCTGAACCCAATGGAGTGAGACGTAACCATAGGGCATATAACAGCACAGAGAGTCCTTTTTTTCATAAGTTTTTCCAAGCCCATGTGAGAGAGAGGTGCTACAACACCTCTCTTCTTCCTCAGACTGCCAAGCCCCAAGTAGCAGACGCTCTCTAAAGTTTTAGCCAGATGTTAATCACAGTGCTGTGGGTCTGTTGAGGCTGACTGTTGTAGCTGCTGTACTCTAGCAGAACTGTTAGTGATTTAGGGCCAGGCAGTCCAGGCTACTAAGCCTGTGGTGTGTTTTTGTCTTATTCGTTCGTGTCTGGATGGCTGTGTGGGCCTGACTCACTGCCCGCAGTCTCAACATTCCTCATTTCCTTCTGTCACGCACCCTATGACACTCCCTCGCCCCGCTTTGCGCCCTGCCACCTGCACATACATTAGCAGTCTAGAACAGTGCTCACTCCGCACAGGAAATGGGCATTTCTTCTCTGAGAATTCTATATTGGCAATTGATTGCAGAATTTTGATCTTTTGTGTCCGCTGTGTACAATTAGCATTTTAGCAGCAGCATAGCTATGATTCCAGGCTGTATCACAACCGGCCGTGATTGGGAGTTCCATAGCATAGTGCACAATTGGCCCAGCGTTATCCGGGTTTGGGCGGGGTAGGCCGTCATTGTAAATAAGAATTTGTTCTTAACTGACTTGCCTAGTTAAATAGAAATACCCATGCATGGAGAGAGAGAGAGAGTCTGTCTGTCTGTCGCACATATTAGCTTTCCGTTGGAAAACGTTTTACTCCAGTGTGCGCTTATGAATATGACCCTGTGTTATGTAAGGGCTGCTAGAAGGATGGGATTTCTTGTTAGGCTCTAATAGGAGTGAGAGTCAATTGACAGGAACATGTCTTCCAGATCATCTCTAGTGGTTCCAGAGCGATTAATGGAGACAAAGTGACTGACTACGTCCCAAATGGCACCCTTTTCCCTACATAGTGCACGACTTTTGACCAGGAGCGATGTGGCTCTGATCAAAAGTAGTGCACTATGTAGGGTAAGAGGGTGCCATTTGCGATGAGCAGGTGACTGTAGCCGCCTGTTTTAAAGAGTGATGGACCAGGTGGATGACCTTCTCTAGTCTAGACGGATGCGGAGGTGGTGAAAACATTTAAAATCCGTCGCAGTGCAGGGAGGTTGCATCCATCTAAATGCCAGACAGCAGATTTTAGTTGATGATTTTAAATACAGGCTATTAAAATATCAACTCTTCTAATGTGTTAGAGAAGTAGGCTAATCTCTCTGGTACCAGGCTGCTATCTCCTCTCACCACAGAACATCAGCCATGTTTTTCTGTTAATTTCCCAACGATTGTAATAGTTGACTGGCCACTGTTCGCCTATACCCAGCAGGTTATCTATTGCACATGGCCATGGTTTGTGTTGGTCCGTCTTATCTCGAACACAGTGGGTGCTTCCCAATAATATACTACTTCCCACATATCCCATCCGGGATCGTGAATAAAGCCTCAGGCTCATTAGCATAACGCAACGTTAACGATTTCTAAAAATTGCAAATAAAATGAAAATAATGCCTACTCTCAAGCTTAGCCTTTTCTTAACAACACTGTCATCTCAGATTTTCAAAATATGCTTTTGAACCATAGCAATTCACTAATTTGTGTGAGTATGCTAAGCTAGCTTAGCATTTTGAGTAGCATTTAGCACGCAACATTTACACAAAAACCAGATAACCAAATAAATAAAATCATTTACCTTTGAAGAGCTTCGGATGTTTTCAATGAGGAGACTCTCAGTTACATAGCAAATGTTCAGTTTTTCCTGAAATAATCTTTGTTTAGGAGAAATCGCTCCGTTTTGTACATCACATTTGGCTAACGAACCGAAAATTCAGTCACCAAAACGTCAAACTTTTTCCGAATTAACTCCATAATATCGACCGAAACATGGCAAACGTTGTTTGGAATCAATCCTCAAGGTGTTTTTTCACATATCTCTTCATTGATATGCAGTTCGTGGAAGCCTGCTTCCCCCTCAGAATCGCATGGAAAAATACCAGCAGCTGAAAAAGACGCACCAATTTCGACGGAGGACACCGGGCGGACACCTGGAAAATGTAGTCTCTTATGGTCAATCTTCCAATGATATGCCTACAAATGCGTCACAATGCTGCAGACACCTTGGGGAAACGACAGAAAGGGCAGGCTCATTCCTCTCGCATTCACAGCCATATAAGGAGACAATGGAAAACGGAGCCTCAAAAATCCTGCTGGTTTCCTGGATGCCGTTTCATCTTGGTTTTGCCTGTAGCTCCCGTTCTAGGGCACGCACAGAGAATATCTTTGCAGTTCTGGAAACGTCAGTGTTTTCTTTCCAAAGCTATCAATTATATGCATAGTCGAGCATCTTTTTGTGACAAAATATCTTGTTTAAAACAGGAACGTTTTTCATCCAAAAATGAAATAGCGCCCCCAGAGTTTCAAGAGGTTAAAGCATTGGATTGGTGTAGGCATATGGGCTATAGGGAATTTCCACCACATTTCTTGGACCAGTCATTTAGTTTTAACTTACTCACTTCCCTTCACTGATTTAACACTATGGGAGGAAGGAGAGATCATTAAGAGGTAGCTAGTGTAGGAAAGGCCACGGAGGGTGACACCATGTTCCATCTATTCTATGTGTTCCCCTGTCTCTTTAGGACGAGTCCCGGATCAAGGCCACGGTGATGGAGGTGAAACCTGTGGACCACAAGGAGTACAGCAAGAGACTCATCATGAACATCAGGAAGATGGCTGCCACCCAATAAGAACGGTCTCTTTGCCCCCTCGGCGACATACGAGCTCTTTCCTCTGATCTGCAGCTGCAGCTCTTCCTAACCTGCCAGGCTGACTGTGAACCAGTCTTACGTTCCATCCCAAATGGCACCCTATCCCGTATGTAGTAGTGCACTACACGGGGAATTGCGTGCCATTTCAGACGCAACCTAAAATGTCACTCTTCTATAATTTTTTATTTTTTTATTTAGCTGTGTCCATGTACCGAACTTTGATTTTTTTTATTTTTATGCTTAATGTACTGGTACTTTGTTTTCTTGGACCAACCAGTAATCTAGAGAGAGTGCTGCTGGGGCAGTATTATATCCGTCTGTGTTATGGTGTTGTGTGTGTGGGGGGGTAACTTCTGAAACCGCTGATGTTTTGGTTGGTGGATAAAATGGAACCACAGAGGGATTTTGGAGGAGGAGGAGGGCTGGAGACGCAGATGGGACGGTCTTAACCACAGAAATCATCGTTGTGTGGTCTGTCGTAAGTCGGACGTGTGTATTGTATAAGTAGAGGGGGGGGTCTGTGCTGTAGCTAGCTCCCACTGTCACTATGCCTGGCCTGGACCTGCCCATTCACTCTCACTCACAGAGCAGGCAGCCTGGGAGATGCTCTTCACTGTATTTATGTAGATGCATGGTTGACCTTTTGACATTTCTTCATTATCTCTTAAGTTAAAATATTTTGGACATTTTTCTTTACATCTATTTGGTCAGTTGATTGCATAAAAATAAACCTGTTTGTAATCAAACGCGATGCAGTCGTCAGGTGTGTTTTTAAATGAATATTTTCAGCTTTTTCTTTTGCAGATATGAATAAAGGGTCCAGGTTAATGTGATGTGTTAGAATGCACTATGTCTGAATAACCATGTACAGCAGGCGGGTTAACCATGTCTCAGCCCATTTAAAGAGAAGGGCGTGTGGTGGAGGCCGTGGGGCGTGTCTGGAGCCTGCTTCTTTGTTGCTGCATTTTAAAAGATGTATTCCGTATCTGGCTCTCTGGGTATATCCCAAATGGCACCCTATTCCCTTTACCTTGTGCTACTTTTGACCTGGGTCCATAAGGCTCTGGTCCAAAGTAGTGTACTATGTAGGGAATAGGGTGCCATTTGGGACTCACTTCGATCTCCAGGGGTGGAGCTCAGATGTGCCTCAGATTCCCTCCTGCAGTCTTGACTTCCATGTTGTATTAAAGCAGAACATCAATAAAGCTCTTCCCCGTTTTTCTTCTGATAACCATCGCGTTTCCGCTGAACCCTGAGTCTTCGGCCCCTTGTGTGTAGATGGATTAAAGCAGTCTTCCCACTGTTAAAATGTTTATTTTTTTAGCTGTGCCTCATATCGCTGGATCTTGTCTTCGTTCCCCTCTTCCTCCCCCCACCTCTCAAACTGACACCCTCTGCTTCTTTATGTGGTGGTTTTCCCCTAGGAAGAATTCCTAGAGGTTTTCTCCATGTAACACCGTTGTCATTTGTTGGCTGGGATGGCTGTTGTCTTTTGGTTCCAAAGTTAACTAGTGTCAAAGCAGAGCGGATCTCTTTGTGAATCCCCCCCGACTCCCGGCCTGTCAGTCACACATGTAACCATGGATACAGCCTCTGGGCTCGGTGAGTGGTGAGCCCGTGATTGTCGTTGAGCGAAAACACTTCATTTCGTGACGCACTCACACTCAGCTGAGAGGGAGGCACTCCGACTATTAAACCAAAGCACATTTTGACGACTTTGGGGAGTCAAGTCTATCACATTATAAATAGCTCTTACATCCTGCATGTAGACTACTAATTTAAAACATGGTGAACGAATAATTCACTTCATTCAAGCTTACCCTGAGGAGTCGTCACAAGATGCCAGCCGTTTACACCTAGCTAGATTATTTCATTCCAATTTCCATTATGCCATGCAGACTTCCAATTAGATAGAAAATTAGATATTAATGCACTTTTAGAATAGATTTTACACTTGTTAGCATGACACACATTGGCCGACTGCCATTCAATTAAACTGAATTACATTTCTGTGTAATATTCCGAAGTAGTTCCCACTGAACTATTACCTTGACAACAGATGGGCGTTACAGATGGGGACCTGGGGGTTGGCAGGTGAGCTGCAGTGGATATTATAATAAGTATTCACCCCCCCTTGGATTTCTTCACATTTTGTGTTACAAAGTGGGATTTAATTAAACATTTGGTCAGTGATCTACACAAAATACTCTCAAAGAAGAAGTAAAAACATTTTTTTACGATTAATGAAAAATATAATACTAATATACCTTTTCAATAGCTAAGTATTCCATCCTCAGTTTTCCCCAATCACAGCCATTGTACTCTTTTAAAGTTACCAAATGCTTCATTGTGACATTCCTGTGCAGTTTCCTTCCTGTCTTGCAGCTCAGTTCACAAGGATGACTATCTTTGATGCGTCAGGGTGATTTATACATCAACCACAGCATCATTATTAACTAGACCATACTTAAAGAGATATTCGATGTCTGGTGTGTTATTGTTACCCATCTACCAATCACTGTCCTTTATGAGGCTTTCGAAAAGCTCCCTGGTCTTTGTAGTTGAATCTGTGCTTGAAATTCAGTACTTTACTGAGGGACCTTACAGATGTATGTATGGGGGACAGAGGGGGTAGTCATTCAAAAATCATGTGAACCCCTATTATTTCACACAGAATGAGTCTACTATGTGATTTGTTGAGCCAAATTTGACTCATTAACTCATTTAGGTTTGCTAAAACAAAGGGGATGAATACTTATGCAGTGACTATATGTTAGTTATTTCATTTGTATCTGTAATGTCTAGAATTTTCATTTCACTTTGTCATTATGGAATATATTGTGTAGGTCAATGACAAAAAAAATCACATCTATTTCAATCTGACTTTGTAACCCAACAAAATCAGTATTACAATTGAATTAATGTATAAATGAAAACTATATTGAAGCCTATAGGAAGGAGTTAGATTGTCATCAGAATCAGACACATACAGGGACAATACAGACAAGCATCAGACTTGGGATCAGAGGACATTCCTAGATCTTTCCCTGAAAGCAGATGTCTGAATAGTACAGTAGAGGATCTTCTTAATCTATAATATGCTCCCATATGGTACACTACTGTTAAACTACAGTGCATTCAGAAAGTGTTCAAACCCCTTGACTTTTCCACATTTTGTTATGTTACAGCCTTATTCTAAAATTGATTTGATTGTTTATTTGCCTATCAATCAACACACAATACCCAATAATGACAAAGCAAAAACAGATTTTTAGAAATGTTTGCATATGTATAAATAAAAGAAAAAGAAAACTGAAATATAACATTTACATAAGTATTGAGACCCTTTACTCAGTACTTTGTTGAAGCCCCTGGCAGTGATTAGTCTCAAGTCTTCTTGGGTATGACGCTACAAGCTTGGCACACCTGTACAGCTATTTTCAGGTCTCTCCATTGACGTTAGATCGGGTTCAAGTCCGTGCTCTGGCTGGGCCACTCAAGGACATTCAGAGACTTGTCCCGAAGCCACTCCTTTCGTTGTCTTGGCTGTGTGGTTAGGGTCGTTGTCCAGTTGGAAGATGAACCTTCGCCCAAGTCTGAGGCCCTGAGCTCTCTGGAGCAGGTTTTCATCAAGGATCTCTCTGTACTTTGCTCCATTAATCTTTTCCTCGATCCTGACTAGTCTCCCAGTCCCTGCCGCTGAATAAAATCCCCACAGCATGATACTGCCCCACCATGCTTCACCGTAGGGATGGTGACAGGTTTCCTGCAGACGTGATGCTTGGCATTTAGGCCAAAGAGTTCAATCTTGGTTTCATCAGACAGGAAGAGTCTTGGTTGCTCCAAACTTCTTCCATTTAAGAATGATGAAGGCCGCTGTGTTCTTGGGGACCCAAGAACACAGTGGCCCAAGAACACAGTGGCCTTCATCATTCTTAAATGGAAGAAGTTTGGAACCACCAAGACTCTTCAATGCTTCAGAAATGTTTTGGTACCGTTCCCCACATCTGTACCTTGACACATCTGTCTCGGAGCTCTACGGACAATTCCTTCGACCTCATGGCTTGGTTTTTGCTCTGGCTCCAAATCATGTCCAATAAATTGAATTTACCACAGGTGGACCCCAAACAAGTTGTAGAAACATCTCAAGGATGATCAATGGAAACAGGATGCACCTGAGCTCAATTTCATGTCTCGTAGTGTCTGAATACTTACGTATGTAAATAAGGTATTTCTAAAAACCTGTTTTCACTTTGTCATTATGGGGTATTTAGTGTAGATTGCTGAGGAAATGTTTTTATTTAATCCATTTTAGAAAAAGGCTGTAACGTAATAAAATGTGGAAAAAGTCAAGCGGTCTGAAAGCTTTCTGAAGGCACTGTATCTCTGCTAAGACATCAAGTCTCCGTGGAACAGAACAGACAGAATGGTGGAGTGGGACCTGTATAGCACCAAAATGGCTGCTTCTGTCTGTCTGGCTGCCTGGGACATGGCCTCCCCTACCCTCCATTCACAGGGTTCAGATTAGAGAGGACATCTATCTTAACCTGGTTAAGACCTCAAACAGCCTTTGCTATGGCAAACTGCTCCGATTATCTTGAAGGCATGTACCGTTCTGCCCTCCTAACTGTGACAAGGCTGACTTTTATAGATAGTGTGTGCAGTGCTCCCAGCCTGGCTAAGCATACTGTGATGGGTGGATACGATAGAGTTGTAGAGCAGTGCTGCACACTGTCTGTTATCAACAGCTGCTTGGTGAGAACCTTTGACTGCCAACGCTGGTGCTGCTCATCTGTTTCACTCCGATGGTTAGGAATTTGATGAGTCTCTGTTCTTATTGAGGATTTTGATTTGTGAGATGAATTGTAAATATTCAGATTTGTGTTCTGCACCTGTAGAGGACACTTACACTGGAGAAATCAGTTGATCCGCTGATTTTCCATGCAATAGATGGAGCACTGTGAACCGTATGAACCTGGTTACCCCTGGAGCATTTACAAATATATTGCTTGTAGGTTTACGCTTGTTTTTTGCCTTCTTTTAGCTGGTGTTAAGTAATGGTGACATTTTACCAACATGTTGGATGAGGGGAACAGTATTGTCATTTATGTAAACTATACCAGTCACTGAGGGGGGTCCATGTGTTCACGTAGCTAAGGGTTGACTGCTGAAACAGTTTTACACATGCAGAGTGTCACACTGGACCAAGTGGGTGGAGAACGTGAAGAAGAAAAAAATTGTGTGCTGATGTGTGTGCATTCATGTGTAGACGTTTGTATTTGACTCAGGGGAAAGAATGGTCTGTTTCTAAGACGAGCACTTCGGCATTCATGCTGGGTAAGAAACTGTTAACTCTCCGTGGAGTCAATTAAATATATTCATAGAAACTGTTGTAATGGGGGCCATTAGAGAAATACAATCTGCTCCATGACTGACTGTCCACTCTGCACTGAACTGGATGGGAAATCTGATCACTGAGTCCAAGACCCCAATACATCTAATCTGATCATCTATCAGTCTCATCTTAAAATGGGTCTCTAATTGAGACCCTGAAATGGTGAAATAAAGTAGTCTAATGATAATAGACTAACAGTGTAACTTTTAGTGCAGTGTATGTATGAGTGAGTATGAGTCAGCTGATGGCTAACATTGTTTTGGCAGTAATTGCACGTTGTGAAGCTCTCTGTTTACCATTTGGGGGACACAGCCCCAGTCCTTGTTTGTTGTGATGCTCCATGTGTCCTCTCCTCTGGCTAAGCTTGTGCATGGTGAGCCCCAGTGGGTTGGTAATGCATGCTGTGCTGAGCTGAGGAAACAGAGCGTTAAGGCCCACAGGCCCCAGTATGGCCCTGACACCATGGAGACCGTTGGGCTGGAGGCCCTTTGGGGTGCTGCTGTAATTGTAATGGATGGAGCGCTGTGTTTATCTCTCAAGATTCATGACCCTGGCTGGTGCCCAGTCACTAGTACCTGGGTGTGTGTGTGCACACATCCCTGTGGTTCCTACCGATGGCGCATTTCCCTAAAGGATTTACCACGGTGTAATATATATATATATATATATATATATTTTACACCGTGGTAAATCCTTTAGGGAAATGCGCCATCGGTAGGAACCACAGGGATGTGTGCACACACACACACACACACACATACATACATACATACATACATACATACGTACGTACGTACAGTACAGTACAGTACAGTACAGTACCAGTCAAAAGTTTGGACAGACTTACTAATTTCAGGGTTTTTCTTTATTTGACTATTTTCTATATTGTGGGAAAGTAGAAGACATTAAAACTATGAAATTACACACAGTACCCGCAAAACACCAGTCTCAACGTCAACAGTGAAGAGGCGACTCCGGGATGCTGGCCTTCTAGGCAGAGTTGCAAAGAAGAAGCCATATCTCAGACTGGCCAATAAAAAGAAAATATTAAGATGGGCAAAAGAACAGACACTGGACAGAGGAACTCTGCCTAGTAGGCCAGCATCCCGGAGTCGCCTCTTCACTGTTGACGTTGAGACTGGTGTTTTGCGGGTACTATTTAATGAAGCTGCCAGTTGAGGACTTGTGAGGCGTCTGTTTCTTAAACTAGACACACTAATGTACTTGTCCTCTTGCTCAGTTGTGCACCGTGGCCTCCCACTCCTCTTTCTATTCTGGTTAGCGCCAGTTTGTGCTGTTCTGTGAAGGGAGTGGTACACAGCTTTGTACGAGATCTTCAGTTTCTTGGTAATTTCTCGCATGGAATAGTCTTAATTTCTCAGAACAAGAATAGACTGACGAGTTTCAGAAGAAAGAAACATCTTTGTTTCTGGCCATTTTGAGCCTGTAATCGAACCCACAATTGCTGATGCTCCAGATACTCAACTAGTCTAAAGAAGGCAAGTTTTTTTTTTAATGCTTCTTAAATTAGAACAACAGTTTTCATCTGTGCTAACATAATTGCAAAAGGGTTTTCTAATGATCAATTAGCCTTTTAAAATTATCAACTCGGATTTGATAACACAACGTGCCATTGGAACACAGGAGTGATTGTTGCTGATAATGGGCCTCTGTACGCCTATGTAGATATTCCATAAAAAATCTGCCGTTTCCAGCTGCAATAGTTATTTACAATATTAACAATGTCTACACGGTATTTCTGATCAATTTGATGTTCTTTTAATGGACAGAAATGTTTGCTTTTCTTTAAAGGACGAGATCATTTCTAAGTGCCCGAAAACTTTTGAACAGTAGTGTACATGTATATTTGAGTTGAACTTGAAATTATAACTGAAAAGGCTATTTTTAAACAGAGGATAAACCATTCTTAATAATCTACTGGAGAACCATTTTGGGTTTAAGTATAACTTTTGTACGAGTGAAGATTTTAGTGAGAGGTTCAATGCTTTTATATTTAATCATTTCAGCCTCCCAGACTCATGTTCATTATATAAACATGCACATTTAATTTTGTCTGGTTTACCATTCCAAATAAATGTAAGTATATTTTGTCATCTAATTTGAAAGACAAGTTCTTTGGAGTAGGCAGCACCATAAGTAAATGGGCAAACTGTGACATGATTAAAGAGTTAATCAGTGTGATTTTTCCATAAATAGACAGGTATTTACCTCTCCATGGTTGCAAGATCTTGTCTATTTTGGATAACTTACTATTGAAATTAGTCTTGGAAGTTAATTTATATCTTTAGGGATATGAATACCAAGTATGTCAATTTCTCTACTATTACATAAGTGGTTGGTGTTACAGGTGTTACAGTCAAAAAGCAGTGTTGTATGTTTCAGCGCTGGGATCTATTTCTGCTGCACTGGCTTCAGCTCAACACTAGAAAGGCTGCCCAGCCAAGGCCTGTGTTTAGAGAGAAGAAAGATAGTTGGCATAATCTCTACCTACTTGCCTGCCTGCTTCCTCAAGTGAGTGCAGAACATTTCTCTGACAATCAAATGTCTGGCAGGTGGAAAGCCGATATTCGCAATTATTGTTGTGGTCAAATAAAGTAATAATCCATTGTAGCTTGTCAAAGGCGCTGTAGATTGAATCTGTAAATAGAAATGTGTCTCTGGCTCCTATCCTGTTTCCACTTTAATTGGATTTGGTTATAGATAGGGGCTTTTTGTCTGCTTTTCTCAAGCACTAGATTATAAGGCCATGCCAATGAATAAAACATGCTGATAGCGATGGAGAGAGTTGCTGTTGTAATTTTTCTCTGCTGCCTGTTTCCCTGCCTGTCATTTTTTCCCCGGTGCTAGTATTCTTAAAAAATACATTTTCTTTGGATTCAATCACAATGACTCTTCCTCACTCCCTCTCTTGATTGTCTCCTTTGCTTCCAGTAGAGGGTCTATATATACTGAAGGTAAAGTCACAAAGACTTAAGACGAGATATTCATCAACATCACCTAAAATACAATTGGCTGGCTTGTCTCCAGGAGCCACTGATATGACTCATAGCAATTTCCAGGCGATGAACAGACCGACAGGCTAAGTATACTATCCACACATCAGGTTGAGTAGGTGGCATGTTTGATTCTATTAGTCATCAAAAATATTTGTCTTAACATGTTTTAAAGTGGGTTCAAATAATAAACAAACGTCTGGAAAAGAAGTCAAAAGCATGAGTCTCCTTTTTCTAAATGGGTGGTGTGTGTTAATGGGTGTATGTATGTGTGTGTGCTGTGATGAACAGAATGCACTTACCGGGTTGCGAGGTACTGGAGGTAAATGTTTACCCAGAGTTAAGAGGGAGAACACATGGCTGTCTATTGTTCAGCTCCAGTCTGGTCGAGATCATATTTGGTCATCCCTGTTTTATAGATTAAAACATCACAAGCTGTTGTGTGTGTGTGTGCAAGCTTGTGTTTAACAGATGCAGTGTTTGGATCCTGATCCTGTCAACAACTATTGGCTGTTACAGGAACATGGTCAGAGAGTGCTTTTGGATGGCGCAGGCAGATTTTTGAGATGCACAATAAATCATGCATCACAAAGAAAAAATTGTAGAACAAATGGGAGGACATCAAAGGTCTGGCACATCAGTTTAACTGCTATGCCTGATAAGGCTTCGCATTTCAAAATAACTGAAGTTTCATGTTGCTCTTTTGTTGAATCTGACACAAGGCCCTTTGAAAACCAATGTGGTGTATTTCTGGGTGTACAGGTGTAGCTGACCTTGTCTGGGCTTCTTTTAATTGGATGACCCATTGCGTTGAATAAGGAGCAGCTCATCAATGAATACTGAGGTGTGATATCATCTCAGAGTTCATTGAAGTGTCAAGATAACAGGTGTCATGACTTTGCACTCTTTGGGTACAGCAAGCCCCATCCCCCTCTCAGGCTGCTGTGGTCAGAGAGAGGTCATACATTCCTGGAGGAGATTATCTCCTCATGGCTACAGTATAGAGACAGAGTGAATTTTTATATAGAACAAAGGAATTTCTTCCACCTCACAGAACTTGAGGTCCGAACAACATTTATGTTCTGGAGAAGGTATAAGAGATCGGTGAAGAATCCAGCTACGAACTGGTCCGTTTGGTACAATTTTGACACTCATGGGAGGCAATAAGGCTACATTACCTTAATGCTGTTTATATAACAACCTCAGATATGAGGTTTACATCAAATTGTTGTATAAGATGAATGAGTGAGGATGATACTGTTTGTAAAATTGTGTAATGTGATTCTGGACTGTTTAATGAAGGAAACTCCAATTCCCTTTTGAGTTTAACTAAATCAGAGGACCGCCCATGAGCCCAGTTAGGGTCGGGCATCCTGGGACAGGCCCTTTTCTGCAACTCCTGAATAAAATCCCCCCTTTGAGAATTTCTCAACAGACCATGTTTCCCTCAATTACGAGAGGACAAAGGTTGCAAACCAGCTTACCTCGATAACGAGAGGGCCAAGGTTTGAGTAGATGTAACCATATTTACTTTGTTTGTGTGTGCACTTCTGTGATTGTTTAGTTAGTTAATAAATAAGTGATTTAAGACAATTGATGTATGGATGACTCATAGTGAAGACTGGGTTCGTGCAGATAACCGACAATTTACGATGTTTGGAATGAGACTAACGTGAGGTAAAGCAAAATTCATTAATCAGAAGACTATTGATCAGATATGAAAATATCTGAAAAGTTATATTAGGAAAATTATAACTTTGTAATCTGAATATTTTCCTTGGCGCCCCGACTTCATAGTTAATTACAGTTACATAATTAATCAGTTTAATCACATAATAATAATTAGAGAGTCATTTGATAAAGATTAATCTTCAGTTTAATGATGCCAAAGACATGACACATGTGATTAGACAGCAGAAAGGTCATGGTGTGAATAATGCTTTGGTCTGTCAGCTAATTGAAGTGTCAAGATAACAGGTGATTAGACAGCAGAAAGGTCATGGTGTGAATACTGCTTTGGTCTGTCAGAGCTCATTGAAGTGTCAAGATAACAGGTGATTAGACAGCAGGAAGGTCATGGTGTGAATACTGCTTTGGTCTGTCAGAGCTCATTGAAGTGTCAAGATAACAGGTGATTAGACAGCAGGAAGGTCATGGTGTGAATACTGCTTTGGTCTGTCAGAGCTCACTGAAGTGTCAAGATAACAGGTGATTAGACAGCAGGAAGGTCATGGTGTGAATACTGCTTTGGTCTGTCAGAGCTCACTGAAGTGTCAAGATAACAGGTGATTAGACAGCAGGAAGGTCATGGTGTGAATACTGCTTTGGTCTGTCAGAGCTCTTTGAAGTGTCAAGATAACAGGTGATTAGACAGCAGGAAGGTCATGGTGTCAATACTGCTTTGGTCTGTCAGCTCATTGAAGTGTCAAGATAACAGGTGATTAGACAGCAGGAAGGTCATGGTGTGAATACTGCTTTGGTCTGTCAGAGTTCATTGACATGTAGAGGAATATTAGACATACACCCACTCTCCTGCTTTCCTCTGAAATGTCTCTCTTTTCCCTGATGTAACAGGGAGGATGAAGAACAGCGAGTCGTACCACCTGATGTGTATCTATTTTCACCTTCCCTCTTACTGCCGTTAATGTTAAATGACTTGGAAAAGTGCACCAGTACCCCACCAATGACTACTATTCTTAGACACTCACACCAACTCCACCACCTTCTCTCCATCCATCCCTCTCTCCCTCCCTGCTTGTCTTACTTTCTGCTTGTCTACCTCCCTGCTTGTCTCCCTCCATCCCTCCCTCCCAACCTGCCTGTCTGCTTCAGAGTTTGCACCATTCTCCTCTTCACACCTGTCATGACGTTGGCCTCTTTGGGTATAGCAAGCCCATCCCCCTCTCCCTGCCTCCCCCTTGCCTCCTTCAACTAGGTTACTGTGGTCAGAGAGCCGTCGTAAATTCCTGAGAATCTCCTCATGGACACACACTATAGAGAGAGAACAAAGGAATTCCTTCCACCTCACAGAACTTGAGGTACGAACAAATTTCATGTTCCGGAGAAAGTATAAAAGATCGGTGAAGAATCCAGCTACGAACTGGTCCGTTTGTTACAACTTGGGGAAGCTCATGGGAGACAGTGTGGCCACATTACCATAACGCTGTTTATATAATAGCCTCAGATATGAGGTTAACATCTAATTGTTGTATAATATGAATAAGTGAGTATGATACTGTTTGTATAATTGTGTAACATGATTTTGGACTGTTTAATGAAGAAAGATACAATTGCCTTTTGATTTGAACTAAATCAGAGGAATGCCCCTGAGCCCAGCTAGGGTCAGACATCCTGGGACAGCCCTTTTCGGCCCTTCCGAATAAAACCCCCACTCGGGTTTTCGATCAGCAGACCGAGCTTACCTCAATTGCGAGATGGCTACAGGTTGCAGACCATGTTTTTCTCCATTAGGAGGACAAAGGTTGTAGACCATTGCTGAATCTTTTAACCATACCACATGGTTAAACTCTTTGACTATCGACATCGACAGAATAAGAACAAGTCTTTGATATTAATTCCTAATCTGCAGCTAGGAATTCGGTATCATTGAACGTGAAGAACGACAACCGCCGAAACACCCAATCTATAACAAAATAAATTAATGTCACTCGGAACTATCCAGTATAACCACGACAGAGAGGGAGAGAGACGGACAATTCTACAAAATAAATTAACTTTTCACCAGCGATCAAGACGACACACTGAGCGTAAATATATATATTGATTGCAATTGTTCCCGAATGAGTGAGAGTTCATGTGCAAAGGATTAGCATTTCAATTGTTTCAATTATCACTTTGTAGTGACTTCTTAGTCGACCCCCACTTCCCCTTTTGTCTAACAAGCCACCATGCCGGTTTAGCCCACTAGGGCACATTCTAATTTCATGTAACCACATTTACCTTGTTTGTTTGTTCGTTTATGCATTTCTGTGAATTACTGAGTTAGTAATAAATAAATTATTTAAGACAATTGATGTATGGATGACTCATAGTGAAGACTGGGTTCGTGCAGATAACCAACAATTTACGACATTTGGAATGAGACTAACGTGAGGTAAAGTAAATAATTAATTAATTCGAAGACTAATTGATCAGATAAAATATCTGAACAATTATTTTAGGAAATGATAACTTTGTAATCTGAATATTTTTCCTTGGTGCCCCGACTTCCTAGTAATTACAGTTACATGATTAATAATTAATTACAGAGAATCTTTGATAAAAACTATCGGTCTTCAGTTAATGATAGTAAAGACACAACACACCCCTCCCTCTGTCTAACAACAGGTATTTTTAGGTCCCTCTGGGGGAGGTTAGGACAGGCTGACTGGTTTTATAACAAGGCCCTGCTCTCATGCTGCCTCTGTGGCTGGCTGCCCTTCTTTCTTTCTCTCCTCTCCTTCCTCTCTTTCCCTCTCACTGTTTGAGGGCCTTTCATTGTTTGGTGGTGCTAGTGGGTTCCCCTCCCGCCCAAAGAGTGTGTGAGCCTTTGGGACATGGATGTGCGTGCGTAGGGAGGACACCACAACTGGATAGAAAGCTGTTCCACATCAATACAGATCCCCCTTTCTCTCACAACCCTCTCCATCCCTGCCCTCTGTCTCTCTCACACATTGTAGTTTTGTTTTTTCTAAGGGTTTTTCCCTGCAATGTTATTCTAGTTATGAGGGTTAGCCTGCTGGTCCTGGGAGACTGGAAGAGACTATGGCTGAGTTTATTCATGTGGGCTTCAGAGACAGAATAGTACATTTGCAGAACATTTGCTGGCTTTGCCAACCTTTTTCTATTTGCACAGATTCAATGGCTTGAGTCTGTCCCTACACAGTCTCTCTAGTCTACACAGTATTATGGGAACTGATCAGAAGCTCATCTAGTCATACTGATTTGTTTGATTTATGTACCAATAAAGTCTTGACGTGCATCCCAAATGGCACCCTATTCCTAGTGCACTACTTTTTACCAGGACCCATAGTGCTCTGGTCAAAAGTAGTGCACTGTGTAGAAGGGAATAGGGTGCCATTTGGGACTTAGCCTCAGAAAAGGAGCGCATTTGTCTGTATGTCTCCAGGATGCTGGTCTGTTCTTATTTCCATGTCAAGCAGGCCAGGTTCACCCCCTGAAACTCTGCCGGCCCTGGGGAGAGCTAGAGGCCTTACCCTGTCTCTGGGTGCATCCCAAATTGCACCGAATTCCCTATATATTGCACTTATTTTGTCCAAGGCCCATAGGGCAAGGCTATTATATATGAAATAGGGTTCCATTAGAGATGCAGCAATCTGGGTGCCACAGGCCTTGCCCTGTCTTTAGTGATCTGGGCTTCCTGGTGCTCCTTGCCTTGTCTTTAGTGATCTGGGCTTCCTGGTGCTACTTGCCCTGTCTTAAGTGATCTGGACTTCCTAGTGCTCCTTGCCCTGTCTTTAGTGATCTTGGTTCCTGGTGCTCCTTACACTGTCTTTAGTGATCTGGACTTCCTAGTGCTCCATGCCTTGGCTTTAGTGATCTTGGTTCCTGGTGCTCCTTGCCCTGTCTTTAGTGATCTTGGCTTCCTGGTGCTCCTTGCCCTGGCTTTAGTGATCTGGGCTTCCTGGTGCTCCTTGCCCTGGCTTTAGTGATCTTGGCTTCCTGGTGCTCCTTGCCCTGGCTTTAGTAATCTTGGCGTCCTGGTGCTCCTTGTCCTGGCTTTAGTGATCTTGGCTTCCTGGTGCTCATTGCCCTGTCTTTAGTGACCTTGGCTTCCTGGTGCTCCTTACCCTGTCTTTAGTGATCTGGGCTTCCTGGTGCTCCTTGCCCTGTCTTTAGTGATCTGGGCTTCCTGGTACTCCTTGCCCTGTCTTTAGTGATCTGGGCCTCCTGGTGCTCCTTGCCCTGTCTTTAGTGATCTGGGCCTCCTGGTGCTCCTTGCCCTGTCTTTAGTGATCTTGGCTTCCTGGTGCTCCTTGCCCTGTCTTTAGTGATCTTGGCTTCCTGGTGCTCCTTGCACTGTCTTTAGTGATCTGGGCTTCCTGGTGCTCCTTGCCCTGTCTTTAGTTATCTGGGCTTCCTGGTGCTCCTTGACTTGTCTTTAGTGATCTTGGCTTCCTGGTGCTCCTGTGGGTAATTTCTCCTGCTGCCTTCTACAATACACACACCCATTTTGCTTATTTACTCACTGTCAGTGCAACCTTTTCTGCAATGAAATGAAGAAAATGGCAGTCTGGGTGTTCAGGGCTGACAGAGTGCCTGCACATCTAGCTTTACACAAGCCCTGCTGCAGATTTTATTTTGACATCTTTCTACAGACCCTTGAAGACACGGCTGAATGTGAAGAAGTCCTGTAGTCCTTCATGTGTGTGTGAGGGGGGAGGCAAGACAGGCAGGCAGGTGGAGACTGAAGGACGGAGATTTTCAATTAAACAAATCCTCCTAAAAGTATTTACACAGAAGCTAGGAGGTTCCACTCCCTCTATTAATGTTCTGCCATTTTGAAACGGTACTTCCCCACACTGATATAACCTCATCTCAAGTTATTACCGAGATGCCATAGGCTTATATGGAGTCATTAAATAATTATTCCTCCCCACCGTTCTAAATGACTACCATTTTATTGCTACTCAAAGAGAGGAGAGAGAAGAAAACCTACAGAGACTACAGTAACTGGTGCAGTAGAGCAAACCCACCACCCAGATGCCTCTTTAACTCAGCCAAGTCAATTGCTCTCGCTAGGCAGATTATATTTACCCTACAGCCATGATTCTAGATCATTAATTACCAACCATTGTGCCTCACATTTCCCTAGTAAAAACAACAAACTCAGGGCATATAATAAGGAAGGGAGAGAAGCAAAGGGAGGAATGCTTTTGTGACAAACATTAAGGAGGAAAAATGTAGCTAATATGTAGTATCATAAACTCTGAAGTGCTATAATTACAAAGAGAGGATGCTATGCGATGTCAGAACTATCCTTCGGAGGGGCTTTAGGCGCTGCATGCAGGTCTGTATAGACATAGATAACACTGCAAAGCAGCATGGGAGGACTCTGTCCCCTGAAGCCTCCACTGGTCTACGCCAGGCTAGCTAGCCCCCCATTGGAATTGCTTAATTGAAGTCCCTGTTTGGACCATTAGTGACCCCAGTGTATTCAGGCAGGTCTTTGATGTGTGCTAATGAAGCGCCTGTAGGATGTGTGTGTGTGTGGGGGGAGTGTGTGGATTTTTGCCTGCATGCGGGTGGTGTGTGTGTGTGTGTGTGTGAGGTGAGGGTACGTGTATGTGTGCCCGTGTGCATTCATGCTTGCGTGGGGGATGTCTGTAGATTACTGAAGCGTGGTGTATAGCCACAAGCCCCACATCACTAAGACTCTGAGACCCTGGAATGCAACACGAGCGAGAGGCAGATATGTCACCTTTGATCGTGAGGATGTCTTTTAAGCGGAGGCGTGCTGGGGACTTTACCTCGGTGAACCGGCCGGAAGGGCAATGTAACGCCAGGTCTGACTCAGGGGCTTTTAAAGCCCACTGGAACAGCGGGTGTGGCGACATCTAAATCCCCCTTTCGTGCCTCTCAGCGC
Source organism: Oncorhynchus masou masou (assembly GCF_036934945.1). NCBI lineage: Eukaryota > Metazoa > Chordata > Actinopteri > Salmoniformes > Salmonidae > Oncorhynchus > Oncorhynchus masou. The sequence goes on from NC_088220.1 coordinate 64,041,742, forward strand.
TGGTGCCTTGGACAGCCCCCCTCCCACCGGACGCTCCGATGGATGTGGAGGGGTGACTGTGTCCCCAGTCGAGCACCGTACCCTGACAGATAGAGACAAGACAGAAGAGCAGCCAAGGATGTGTGACACTGAGGGCAATACTTCAACCTCCCAGGATTAGATATGCCTGTTTTTCTACTGCAGTGAAGAAATAGAACAGTGGAAGAGAGAGTGACCGTGTGTTTCTGAGAGGAATACAAATATATATATTTCTGAGCTTCCGGTACAATTTAAAAGGCCTGAGGTAAACTGAGCACTTTGCCACTGGAGATTTAAAAAGACATAGCGATTATGTTGAACCTCATTAAGCCTTCAGATAGAGATGTAGGGTTTGTAGCCTGTAACACGTACAGGCCTTCAAAGGTGCCAATCATCATCTAGTGTCTTTTGATGGCATGCCATACATTATATCAAACTTCTAACTCTATTCAGGGGCTTTCAACTCCCCTCCTTTGATATCTTCCTAGAATCAGGATGAGAGGTGTAATGTAGCATGACCGTCATGTGAAGCTACAGTCTCTGGATTCTGTATAAATCAATAATCAGCCCTTCTCAGAGTTGGATAGATATACTCAGAATAGTCAATAGGGGTTGTCAATGTCTATTTGGATAAAAGCCCCCATGACTTCTTAGAGACTGAGCCTTACACAAACATTGGCACAGTTGACAGCATGTTGAATCTTTAATACTGTCCCTCAGCTCTGCTGGGATTCCATTCCATCTCCAAACAATCCACATTGTGCATTCCTCTGAAGGAGTCCGGGACAGCGAGCCACTGAGTAATGCCACTTAACCAGGTGGGCTGCAGGTCTGTAGGAGAACAGACCTTTTTGTTGTACTTCTCCTTTTCTATTAGAAACGACAACCTGGAGATATGTTGGTTCCCTGTGAATGGGAGTTGACAGGTTGTCAAGCTGCAGGACGTTAGATGCCATCCTGGTTCTCCTGAAAGACATCAGGCAATTATCTGGAGCAGACACCTCGCTAGCTTCCAGCCTCTAGCCAAAGTTCCTACTTAAATCACACTGCCCCAGAACCACATCATTTGTCATTCCATGGAATGCTGCGGTGATAAATACATTTAAACTCAGTTTTTCACAATTCTTGATATTTAATCCTTGTAAAAATTCCTTGTCTTAGGTCAGTTAGGATCACCACTTTATTTTAAGAATTTTAATTACTCCAATCTAAGTGTATGTAAACTTCCACTGCATGATAAACAATTACCTGTAGGTATAGAAAATAAAAGTAGAATTTCAACTATGTTTACTTCCCCTTTGTCTGCCAGGCAGGCGTGGGACATTGCAACAAACACACTACTGAAAAATGAACTACAATGGAATATAATTGCTCAAAACACCAAAAGGCCATGCTGACTAACGAGAGCTACGTTCTTTAAAAAATATATCTATTCCTATTCACCATGGTAACACTTCTCTCTGACAACAAGTGTAAATATGATTTAATTACAATCCTAAAAAATTGTTGTGGCTGTAAGAAATTAACCTTTAGAAATAAACCTTTATGTGTAGTGGAGCTGTAAAGTGAGAATTATTCAAAACAGCTTTAGTGGTGGTAAGCCTACAAGTCAACATTTGGAAGATGAATACAGTTATTTCAGAAAAACACTTTAATAGATACGTGTGTGTAGTGTTTGCTTGTTATTGTTGATGGCTGTACTACAGAGATCTTTCCCTGTCTGAGTGCGTGGCCTGAGAGGACCGAACAGCCAGTCTAACTGACAATTCAATGAGACCCCTGTCACCAGATCCTCTCCTCTGACAACAATTATTGATCTGTCTGTAATTGATTATGTCTTAAAATGGCTTTTCAATGGATTATGGGCTAAGGAGAAATAGTGATGAAGATGAAGTATGGGTTGTTAGGTTTGAGCGGGGGAGGAGAAGGAGAGAGAGAGTGGGTGGGTGGAGTCAATTTTGGATGAACCGAGTCGGAGAGTCGGAGAGATGTTAAAGGTTGAAAGACGAGGGCAGGGTAAACAAAAAAGACAGTGATGGCTCACTGTAGATAAGAACAAGACAGAGATAGAAAAGCCTTTTCGAACACTGTGTTGACATAAAGACAACAACGCTGTCAAGGAGTCCGCATCAAGTCTATAAAACACACAGTACCATCCTATCATTCTGAACCCGTTTGCTTTCATTCAGGACAGCCCATACCACTAACAGTGTCAACGGAACTAATACATTGTAATAACACTGTAATTGCCTTCCTGATTGGATGTTTTGAACCTTACTGACCCACTGATGTCCTCTTAAATGGGAATGGAGCTCCAGTGCCAGCGTCAGGGTCCCCCCCGAACCTTTTCTCACCCCTGGGCTTTGGTCCTTTGATTACAGAGGGTTGTTGTATGGAGACTGTGTGACCATGCCAGGCTGATCAAAATTCTGCTTTGGTCCTGGCATTGTTTATTGGCAGTCGCCGGTTGTTTGGATATGCCCAGCCGTGTGTATGTGTGTCTGTGCTCTAAATGCCCTCTCATTAACCAGGCTGGATTAGAAAAGGCCTGTCATAGCACATAGCTGTTTATCATTAATATTGATTGGCTGATTTGCTTTTAAGTGGCTCTGCTATTTTCTATGTGTGTGAGTGCCTATGTGTACTGTGTATGTTTATCTGTGTTGAATAAGCATCTGTTTTTTTAGAGATGAGAGGGGGAGAGAAGCTGAGGGTCAGTGGGTATGAACTGTATGTTGACTGTATCCCCCTGGGGAATGGAGAAGTGCTCTGGGACATTGGCCACTTTGCTCATTAGTCTAATGCCCTATGTCCTCCCCACTACATTCCTCTCATGAAAGTCAATAGCCTGAAGCAGAGCCTAGCCATGCAGAACAACTGCTGAAGGCCCACTGTCTCTATTCAGCTCCCTTTTTCTGCCTCTGATCAAGTATACTGTTGTTTAAATAGTTAAATAGTAATATGAGTTCTCATCATTATCTTTAAAGATTGAAGATGAATCACTGCAACCTTACATTACTTCAGCCTTTTGTAAACGACAAAAGATCTTTGGCTCATTTTCCACTGTCGACTTGAAGAAAGCAGAAACATGGAGTGGTTTTGAGTAAGTAATTTCCCCCTAGCCGAACGCAGGGCAGAGGATGTTAATCCTAGTGCTGGTGGAGTCAGGGGTCCATGAAATAAAGGGTAGACAAGGAGGAGTGTACTGGAGTCTCATTGTGTTGTGTTGATCTCCCTCTTTGAAAAGCCCACGAGGTCCAGAGAGAGTTGTCTCTCTGATACTCTGTAGGAACTTTGGAGAATGCTTCACTGGCTATCTGCAGAACCCCTACTGACAGACATATGGTAATATAGAAATGACTGAACAATCCCCTTGACCCACTCATATCTTTCTGTTCTGAGGCTGGAGTCTGCCATCTTTACAGCCAAAGTGATGAATAATGATATGGGCTCATGTAACCCCTTCTTTGTGCTCCTCCATTTTGTTTCTAGCTGTGCTCTGTCAGTTCAAGGGAGGAGGTGAGGGCCCTTGGAGTGTGGTGTCAGGAAAATAACCTCACACTCATCAAAGTCAACAAAACTAAGGAGATGATTGTGGACTTCAGGAAACAGCAGAGGGAGCACCCCCCTATCCACATCGATGGGACAGTAGTGGAGAGGGTAGTAAGTTTTAAGTTCCTCGGCGTACACATCACAGACAAACTGAATTGGTCCACCCACACAGACAGCATCGTGAAGAAGGCGCAGCGGCGCCTCTTCAACCTCAGGAGGCTGAAGAAATTCGGCTTTTCACCAAACCACTCACAAACTTCTACAGATGCACAATCGAGAGCATCCTGTCGGGCTGTATCACCACCTGGTACGGCAACTGTTCCGCCCACAACGGTAAGGCTCTCCAGAGGGTAGTGAGGTCTGCACAATGCATCACCGGGGGCAAACCACCCCGCTATCATCCAGAAGGCGAGGTCAGTACAGGTGCATCAAAGCAGGGACCGAGAGACTGAAAAATAGCTTCTATCTCAAGGCCATCAGACTGTTATACAGCCACCACTAACATTGAGTGGCTGCTGCCAACACACTGACTCAACTCCAGCCACTTTAATAATGGGAATTGATGGAAATTTATGTAAAATATATCACTAGCCATTTTCAACAATGCTACTTAATATAATGTTTACATACCCTACATTACTCATCTCATATGTATATGTATATACTGTACTCTATATCATCTACTGCATCTTTATGTAATGTATCACTAGGCACTTTAAACTATGCCACTTTGTTTACATACCCTACATTACACATCTCATATGTACAGTGCCTTGCGAAAGAATTTGGCCCCCTTGAACTTTGCGACCTTTTGCCACATTTCAGGCTTCAAACATAAAGATATAAAACTGTATTTTTTTTGTGAAGAATCAACAACAAGTGGGACACAATCATGAAGTGGAACGACATTTATTGGATATTTCAAACTTTTTTAACAAATCAAAAACTGAAAAATTGGGCGTGCAAAATTATTCAGCCCCCTTAAGTTAATACTTTGTAGCGCCACCTTTTGCTGCGATTACAGCTGTAAGTCACTTGGGGTATGTCTCTATCAGTTTTGCACATCGGGAGACTGAAAATTTTTCCCATTCCTCCTTGCAAAACAGCTCGAGTTCAGTGAGGTTGGATGGAGAGCATTTGTGAACAGCAGTTTTCAGTTCTTTCCACAGATTCTCGATTGGATTCAGGTCTGGACTTTGACTTGGCCATTCTAACACCTGGATATGTTTATTTTTGAACCATTCCATTGTAGATTTTGCTTTATGTTTTGGATCATTGTCTTGTTGGAAGACAAATCTCTGTCCCAGTCTCAGGTCTTTTGCAGACTCCATCAGGTTTTCTTCCAGAATGGTCCTGTATTTGGCTCCATCCATCTTCCCATCAATTTGAACCATCTTCCCTGTCCCTGCTGAAGAAAAGCAGGCCCAAACCATGATGCTGCCACCACCATGTTTGACAGTGGGGATGGTGTGTTCAGCGTGATGAGCTGTGTTGCTTTTACGCCAAACATAACGTTTTGCATTGTTGCCAAAAAGTACAATTTTGGTTTCATCTGACCAGAGCACCTTCTTCCACATGTTTGGTGTGTCTCCCAGGTGGCTTGTGGCAAACTTTAAACAACACTTTTTATGGATATCTTTAAGAAATGGCTTTCTTCTTGCCACTCTTCCATAAAGGCCAGATTTGTGCAATATACGACTGATTGTTGTCCTATGGACAGAGTCTCCCACCTCAGCTGTAGATCTCTGCAGTTCATCCAGAGTGATCATGGGCCTCTTGGCTGCATCTCTGATCAGTCTTCTCCTTGTATGAGCTGAAAGTTTAGAGGGACGGCCAGGTCTTGGTAGATTTGCAGTGGTCTGATACTCCTTCCATTTCAATATTATCGCTTGCACAGTGCTCCTTGGGATGTTTAAAGCTTGGGAAATCTTTTTGTATCCAAATCCGGCTTTAAACTTCTTCACAACAGTATCACGGACCTGCCTGGTGTGTTCCTTGTTCTTCATGATGCTCTCTGCGCTTTTAACAGACCTTTGAGACTATCACAGTGCAGGTGCATTTATACGGAGACTTTATTACACACAGGTGGATTGTATTTATCATCATTAGTCATTTAGGTCAACATTGGATCATTCAGAGATCCTCACTGAACTTCTGGAGAGAGTTTGCTGCACTGAAAGTAAATGGGCTGAATAATTTTGCACGCCCAATTTTTCAGTTTTTTATTTGTTAAGAAAGTTTGAAATATCCAATAAATGTCGTTCCACTTCATGATTGTGTCCCACTTGTTGTTGATTCTTCACAAAAAATACAGTTTTATATCTTTATGTTTGAAGCCTGAAATGTGGCAAAAGGTCGCAAAGTTCAAGGGGGCCGAATACTTTCGCAAGGCACTGTATATACTGTACTCGATACCATCTACTGCATCTTTCCTATGCCGCTCTGTACCATCACTCATTCATATATCTTTATGTACATATTCTTTATCCCTTTACACTTGTGTGTATAAGGTAGTAGTTTTGGAATTGTTAGATTACTTGTTGGTTAATACTGCATTGTCGGAACTAGGAGCACAGGCATTTCGCTACACTCGCATTAACATCTGCTAACCATGTGTATGTGACAAATAACATTTGCTTTGATTTGATTTAGGTTCAGTCACTCGTAGCTCTCTCTGATTAGGCCTGAACTCCTGTGTCGAAGCACCACCATCTTCCTCTCGACCCCTGGAACTCTTATCTACTGGAGGGGCAGAAAGACAGTCACAGCATATTTTGGGTTGTGGTGAATGGCAGAACGAGGACCTCCCACCTCCGGGGTGAAGGTAGCGGATGAGCGCAGTCACTGGGGTGCAGTGTAAGTGTCGACCCTCTGCCATGTATAATGTGTGTGGGGCTGACACACCGACAAAATGCTAAGTGGACCGGGCAGGCGTGTGGAGGGAGAAGTAGAGGTGGGTGAGGGGGGGGGGTTCTGACCTGATCTCTGACAGCAGTGGGGTGATTATGTCTTTAAAGCCGGGTGTCTCCCTATGTCATCCCCATGCGTCATTATGTCAAGGACCCCATGTCCTGTTTTGGGGAGGGTGGAGCGGGGTGAGGTAGATGAGGGGAGGAATAGAGATAAACCCAGACACACAGGGAGTCTACTCATTTTAGCCCATGTGTGTTAGCCTTGCTACCCTGGTTGATGTAGCAATGATGCATATATGCATTCAGCTTGTGGTGTTTTGTGTTGATCTTAACAGTTAAAGACCCATAGAGAGAACAGATTTTCCATTGCAATGATTTGTATACACATACACCTCACCTACAACAAACAGGGAGTATGGACTCTTGTAAAAGAGGGTTAAAGATTTGCACTTAACATGTTCTTGAATGCTGTGGAAATGTCTCATTTGAAAAATGTATCCTCCTTGTAAACAACATGTATGACTCATGGGTAGAGCTGGGACGACAAACCGAATATTATCAACACGGACCATACCAATGACTTATCGCAGGCATTTTGCTGATTTTGTTTATTATGACAAGGAGCCTATACTAGAGAAATGTGAAGTTTGAAATGAAATATGTTTGCTAATATGGGTGATTGTTAATGGGACAATTGATGGCTACAACCATCAAACTAGTAGTAGTAGTTTAAAGGATAATTTAAAAACAAATTGGTGCACATTAATGTTAAACTTATCGTTCTATTTATCGTTAATGCCTCAGGCAATTTATCGCAATATGGATTTTTGTCCATATTGCCCAGCTATACTCATTGGGTTTATGCAATTACCTGCTATCAATTAATCACAGGTATAGCCTATTCTTTTGCTTTTCATCAAAATAAAAATATAATGAGTTAGGCTATCCTCTTCAACATATTCAACAAGGACACTTCAGTTAATTGTTTTTAAAGTACATGGTTTCATTTCTTCATATTTCACCACCTACTACAATCTGTGGCACTTAACTCCAATCTGACAGCTCTGCAGCCACTGGAGTTCCTGGGAATATTTCCAAGGTTCTGATTGGCTGAGCTAAAAAGCGACACAGGTGCTACTCATTATGCAAGCAACCACCATGCTATCATAAATGGGTGTATGAGGATAAACTTTCAGGAGAAGCTTTCCATTCAGATGAGCTACCGTTGTTTTGGCTGCCAATTATGTGGTTATAACTTGCACTCCAGTTTGACAAAAAAACAAATATTCATTTTTAAGCCTCCAAATATGCAAGGGGCATCTGCCTGCTTCTCATGATATCAGTGAGCTACAATAAAAAATGTAGACGGGTAATTGCTTCATTTCACCTGTGTCATCATCAGTACTGATTTAGATTCATTGGCTTTTGAAATCATACTCTCTCATACTCACCCGTTTTGACCAAGCGAAGAGTTTTTGCATGAAGGTCAATGGGAGAGTGTTGAATTTGATAAACAAAATTTTTAATGGCTTATTTTCTAGGTGTGACTTATTTGATTGAATAGAAGTTTGGTAACGATTTGGTTGTTATGAGTGTACTGATATAATTAGGATGCGTGACATCCTGACAACTTTGAAAAAAAAACACTTTATATCGGAGTTGTGCCTGTTCACATGCATATCAGCCATCTCATTGGCTAGAATGGTCCCACCTGATCTTGCTTCCCGGCCTTCCATCTTTGAAGACATTTCTTTCGTTGTTGGAGCGGCCACATGAGAATCTGGTCAATAAATTGGATAATCTGTGGCGTTGTCCAGTTTTGAGGTATACCTTCGGACACTCAAAAAAAACTGTAGAATGTTTTTTTGAAAATAGTCATGAAAATCAGTCAACCTTGTCATAGAGAATAGGCTTACACCTAGTGCAACCTTTTCTAGGTTCAACACTTTGAGGCAGTCACAGAAAAATAATCTATTATAGGATCTCTATGGGGTGATATCTAATATGCCTGTTCACTTCCAACTACTTTCTAATCACGCATGTAAAGAGACAACTACATTCAAACTCTAATTATTCCGTTAAGCTACGACTTAAGAGACATCGGCAACACATAGGAAAAGGCTTTGTCAGCAGTTTGCCTTCTTGTACTTAAGATGTAGGAGAAAGCGTCACAGCCCCCATTCTTCTCTTTGTTTCAGCCTACTTTTGGTAAGGACATTATAAACATCATCGGATTGCACAGATTTAACTTGATGAACTGGGAGAAAAGGTCTGGGTTTCCACAGATAGAGCTGCATTGAGAATCTGTAATCCCCAGGAAACCATAGAACCATAGAACGAACCGACCGCTTGGATATCATGACACTAATCACTCCACTGCATCTGGAATCTTCTAATTGCATGGTTCACATAAAATCATTTTTGGACAGTTGCTATGTGAAATCAGTGTGCCCTCTTGTTCTTCAGACGGTCCAAGAATAGATTGGACTCTAAGTTCACAGCCATTTCTATTGGCTTTAGTAAGCAGTTTGTTTAATAATGCATTTCACACAACCTATACTTGACTCTGTTTGTTGCAATAGATGGTTACAGTGGGTATTCACTTTAAAAAATGTAGCCTTTTAGTAACCCAGGATGAAATGTGTATGCATTTGGCATTGTGAATATTGCTGTCAAATTCCTCTAGTTTTTATGATTCTTTATAGCTTTTAAGGGATAGATCTAGGTCTACAGTAAAATGTGTGAAGCACATGGACTCATTCCAAGAGATACTGTGCACTTATTGAAACGCGCTGTGCTGTCTATCATAAAACAGGCAGAAAATCCTTCATCTCCCTGGGGACAATATAGTGTGTTCATGCGCTCATGTTGACATGTTTACACGTGCAGGAGTGTGTATGTGTACACTTGCATAGTGTGAGTGCCCTGTCCAGGGCTTCTAAAAGCAGATCAAACGCTTTCACAGAGTACGCTCCTAATTGACTGCTGGGCAGCAGTGTGGGACGCACTGGGTTGTGTGTGTGTGTGTTATTGGATCTATGGGCAGAACACTCGCCTGTCCTCAAATGTCAGCTTTCTTCTCTGGATCCGCTCCTCACCATGAATTTAAGCCATAGCCCTTCCCCTTCATTCCAGAGGGGGTTGTTATGCATGTGTGGCAGGGAGACTAAGTCTGTTTGATCTGACAAGCCTGCATTTAATTGACTAGGTTGGGGCTAGAGAGGGCAGAGAGAGAGAGAGAGATGGATTCCATCTTTGTCCCCCTATTCATCCTTTGTGTTTTGAATAAAGTGAGGTACAAAGGCAGGTTGATAGACACATACATTGGGAGAAAAGTGGCATTTGCTGCTCAGGGCCTCAGAGGGACAGTGTCTGGGCCAGCAAGTAGCACAGGACAGGAGAGCACAGATGGAGACTGGACCTTCGAGGCAGCTAGCAGTACTCTCTGTAGGCCTATGGGTACACATCTTAACCAACTGTGGGTTCAGACTAAGAGCATACAAGGGAATGTGTGAAGTGGGAAAGTTTTGTGTTCAGTTCAGAATTGGCAAATCCCAGTTGTCATAAGGACCTTAAAGTCACCCTTGCTTGCATGGTGTGGACTTGTCTCTCTCTCTGGTCTGGTATTAAAGAGCACCCTCAGGGCAGAGCCCCCACTACCACAACATGGAGAGCATTGTTAATAAGATGTTTACCTCCAGAAAAAGTTCTTAGAAAATACATTTGGTGAGCTTGGGCCTGTAAGGTTCTCTGCTAGAAGATGATTTTGAGATAATTGGCTTTAACGTTCCGAACCCTCATTGGTTTGAATGGTGTCATGTTTTTTTATATTGTATTCTTTGGAATGTAATAATGGGTTGGGATATTTAGAGCGTTGTTTCTGGAACTCGGTGTACCTTTTGGGTTTTGTCCAAGCACTACACAGCTGATTCAATAATCAAAGCTTGATGATTTTACAAAATAGCCTCCAACACTCTACTCAGCAAACTGGAAGCAGTCTATCACAGTGCCATCCATTTTGTCACCAAAACCCCATATACTACCCACCACTGCGACCTGTATGCTCTCGTTGGCTGGCTCTCGGTTCATATTCGTCGCCAAACCCACTGACTCCAGGTCATCCATAAGTCTTTGCTAGGTAAAGCCCCACCTTATCTCGGCTCACCGGTCACCATGGCAGCACCCACCCACATCACGTGCTCCAGCAGATATATTTCAGCCAATTCCTCCTTTGGCCGCTTTTCCTTCCAGTTCTCTGCTGCCAATGACTGGAATTAATTTCAAAAATAACTGAAGCTGGAGACTCATATCTCCCTCACTAACTTTAAGCATCAGCTCATTGCACCTGTATATAGACTTTTCTATTGTGTTATTGACTGTACGTTTGTTAATTCCATGTGTAACTCTGTGTTGTTGTTTATGTCGCACTACTTTGCTTTATCTTGGCCAGGTCGCAGTTGTAAGAGAGAACTTGTTCTCAACTGGCCTACCTGGTTAAATAAAGGTGAAATAAAAATGATGAGTTGGTTATTTGAATCAGCTGTGTAGTGCTACGGCAAAAATCTAAACGTGCAGGAGTTTTTGAAACCCTGATATAAAATAATATATAGCTAGATAACATTGAACAGAACAAGGATATATCAATAACTCAGTTTTGACAAAAATGCTGCCTAATCCTTATAGCCCCAAGCTCTCGATTTTAAGAGTACATACAGTATCAGTCAAAAGCTTGGACACACCTACTTATCCAGGGTTTTTCTTTATTTTTTTACCATTTTCTACATTGTAGAATAATAGTGAATACATCAAAACTATGAAATAGCATATATGGAATCATGTAGTAACCAAAAAAAGTGTAAAACAAATCAAAATATATTTTATATTTCAGACACTTCAAAGTTGCCACCCTTTGCCTTGATGAGTTTTGCACCTCAAAAAATGTAAGATCTAACCATGTTCATGGAGCTCTCAATAAGCCTTTCACCTCACAGATGAGGATGTTTGTTTTGTTGGGGTCTCTTCCTGCCGCCTCGTGACCTCACTGTGGGGACGTGATGTGGAACTTGCATTTCCATCTCACACCCTCAGAGAGCAAGTGGGGAAAAGGACACAGTCTGAACATTTATTTTGCCATTTTTATCATACGTTCTCCGAACCTTCATTAGCCTCCACGAGATAATGTGATGTTTTCCCATGCCATAACATTCAGATGGAAGATACATCTTCGTAACCATCTCGTTTGTTCCTTCTCTCTATCTGTTTCTGAATCTTCCCTTCTATCTTCCCATTTATAATATCTGTCACTCACACTCTCTGAAACCTCATTTAAGTCTTCTCCTTCCAACTAGTTAATGCAAGTTAGCTTCCTTCCACATATGTTTCCCTGACAACTTTTCTCCTTCTGTTCATGGCTCGTCACCACTCTTCCCCAATGTCTCTTTCTCTCTATCTGTCTCTGGCTCTGTCTCTCCCTCCCTCGCTCCCTCACTCAATCCTTCTCTTTCCTTATCTAGCACCACCCATGTTCCTCATCAGTGATTCTGAGTGGAGCCTAATGCAATTTAGGCCCGCCTACTCTTGGCCAAATCAAATCAAATTGTTTTTGTCACATGTTCTGAAAATAACAGATATAGAACGTACTGTGAAATGCTTACTTACAAGCCCTTAACCAACAATGCAGTTCAACAAATAGAGTTAAGACATTTTCTACTAAATAAACTAAAGTAAAAAATAACATAAAAAGTAACACAATAAAATAATAACTAAGCAACCGAGTCAATGTGAGGGGGACAGGTTAGTCGAGGTAATTTGTACATGTAGGTAGGGGTAAAGTGACTATGCATAGATAATAAACATTGAGTAGCAGGAGTGTAAAAACAAAAGGGGGATGTCATAATCCAGCTGGCCATTCTACCCCCAGTCTTATGGCTTGGGGGTAGAAGCTGTTACGGAGCATTTTGGACCTAGACTTGGTGCTCTGGTACCGCTTGCCGTGCAGTATCAGAGAGAACTGTTTATGACAGGGGTCTTTGACCATTTTTTGTGCCTTCCTCTGAAACCGCCTAGTATTAGTAGATGGCAGGAAGCTTGGCCCCAGTGATGTACTGGGCCATACGCGCTACCCTTTGTAGCATCTACTGGTCAGATGCCGAGCAGTTGCCATACCAGGCGGGGATCCAACCAGTCAGGATGCTCTCGATGGTGCAGCTGTATAACCTTTTGAGAGTATGGGGACCCAAGCCAAATCTTTTCAGTCTCCTGATGGGGAAAAGGTGTTGTCGTGCCCTCTTCACGACTGACTTGGTGTATTTGGACCATGATAGTTTGTTGGTGGTGTCAACACCAAGGAACTTGAAACTCTCGACCCGCTCCACTACAGCTCCTGTCGATGTGAATGGGGCCATGTTCGGCCCTCCTATTCCTGTAGTACATGATCAGCTCATTTGTCTTGCTCACATTGAGGGAAAGGTTGTTGTCTTAGCACCACACTGCCAGGTCTCTGACTTCCTCCCTATAGGCTGTCTCATCGTTGTCGGTGATCAGGCCAACAACTGTTGTGTCGTCAGCAAACTTAATGATGGTATTGGAGTCATGTTTGGCCACGTAGTCGTGGGTGAACAGGGAGTACAGGAGGAGACTAAGCACACGCCCCTAAGGGGCCCTGTGTTGAGGATCAGTGTGGCATATGTGTGGTTGCCTAACCTTACCACCTGGGTGTGGCCTGTCAGGAAGTCCAGGATCCAGTTGCAGAGGGTGTTGTTTGTTTAGTCCCAGGGTCCTTAGCTTATTGATGAGCTTTGTGGGCACTATGGTGTTGAACACTGAGCTGTAGTCAATGAACAGCATTCTCACATAGGTGTTCCTTTTGTCCAGGTGGGTAAGGGCAGAGTGGAGTGTGATTGAGATTGCGTGATCTGTTGGGGCAGTATGTGAATTGGAGTGGGTCTAGGGTTTCCGGGATGATGATGTGAGCCATAACCAACCTTTCAAAGCACTTCATGACTACCGATGTGGGTGCAACAGGGCGGTAGTCATTTAGGCAAGTTACCTTCCAAAGAAGGCGAACAGGGACTGGTGGACTGCTTGAAACATGTAGGGATTACAGACTCCGTCAGGGAGTGGTTGAAAATGTCAGTGAAGACACTTGCCGGTTGTTTCCACGCATGCTCTAAGTTCACGTCCTGGTAATGTTGACCTGTTTAAAAGTCTTGCTCACATCGGAGTGCGTGATCATACACTCATCTAGAACAGCTGGTGCTCTCATGCATGCTTCAGTGTTGCTTGCCTCAAAGCGAGCATAAAAGGCATTTAGCTCGACTGGTAGGCTCACGTCACTGGGCAGCTCGCGGCTGGGTTTCCCTTTGTAGTCCGTAATAGTTTGCAAACCCTGCTACATCCAATGTGCATCAGAGCCGGTGTAGTAGGATTCAATGTCAGTCCTGTATTGATGGTTTGCCTGTTTGATGGTTAGTCTGAGGGCATAGCGGGATTTCTTATAAGCGTCTGGATTAGTGTCCCGCTCCTTTAAAGCGGCAGCTCTATCCTTTAGCTCAGTGTGGATGTTGCCTGTAATCCATGGCCTCTGGTTGGGATATGTACAGTACCAGACGCATCGACTCATTCAAGGGTTTTTCTTTATCTTTACTATTTTCTACATTGTAGAATAATTGTGAAGTCACCAAAACTATGAAATAACACATATAGAATAATGTAGTAACCAAATAAATTGTTTAACAAGTCCAAATATATGTTAGATTCATTAAAGTAACCACCCTTTGCCTTGATGACAGCTTGGCACACTTGGCATTCTCTAACCAGCTTCACCTGGAATGCTTTTCCAACAATTGAGAAAGAGTTCCCGCATATGCTGAGCACTTGTTGGCTGATTTTCCTTCACTCTGCGGTCCAACTTATCCCAAACCATCTCAATTGGGTTGAGGTTGGGTGATTGTGGAGGCCAGGTCAACTGATGCAGCACTTCATCACTCTCCTTGCTCAATGACCCGAAACACAGCCTGGAGGTGTGTTTCGGGTCATTGTCCTGTGGAAAAACAAATGATAGTCCCACTAAGCGCAAACCAGATGGGATGGCGTATCACTGCACAATGCTGTGGAGACATGCTGGTTAAGTGTAACCTGAATTCTAAATAAATCTCTGATAGTGTCACCAGCAGAGAACCCCCACACCATCACACCTCCTCCTCTGTGCTTCACAGTGAGAACAACACATGCAGAGATCATCTGTTCACCGACTCTGCGTCACAAAGACACAGCGGTCACGGAACCAAAAATCTCACATTAACACTCATCAGACTAAAGGACAGATTTCCACCCGTCATTTATTTGGGCTGCAATTTCTGAGGCTGGTACCTCTAATGAACTTATCCTCTGCAGCAGAGGTAACTCTGGGTCGTCCTTTCCTGTGGCAGTCCTTATGTGTGTCAGTTTCATAATAGCACTTGATGGTTTTTGTGACTGCACAAAGTTCTTGAAATGTTCCTGTTTGCCTGACCTTCATGTCTTAAAGTAATGATGGACTATAATTTATCTTTGTTTATTTGAGCTTTTCTTGCCATAATATGGACTTTTACCAAATAGGGCTATGTTGGGGAATAATCAGAATTGGTTGGTAACATAGGTAAGATGTTTTATATTCATCATATGTTTGTAAGTTACTACTCATCAGAATGTTATTTTTGTATAATACTATGGCGGGGTTGCAGTATCTGTTCTATGTCAAGACTAAGTTGCTTGGGCCGGAGAGAGGGGAGAGGTCAAGGGTGTATCTCTTGGCTCCACAATGTCTGTGTGCCAGTCAGTGTGTCTCTGTGATCTTGTCAAGATAGAATGGATTTGATATATGGCTGTTGATATGGAGGATTTGTTTATGGTTCTGAGTTTGAGAAGAGAGCATAGTTTTAGAAGACAAAGCTGAACGATAAGTTATGCCAATGCTGTCTGGCTATGTGTGTCTTTTGCTATTAAAGGATCTCAGTTGCAATGTGTAGGGGACTCTCAGAGAATTCATTGATATACACTGAATTGATCTGAGAGTCACAGGGTTGTGATAGAGCTCATATAATTAAAGATGGACTTTGTGATAACTAACTCTGACTTGTGTATGGTTTACTCTCATGATCTGGTAAATAGAGGACATTTCCAAGACAGCTATATTCTGTATTCCACCCCTGCCTTGTCACAAATCAAATCAAATCAAATGTTATTTGTCACATACACATGGTTAGCAGATGTTAATGCGAGTGTAGCGAAATGCTTGTGGTTCTCGTTCCGACAATGCAGTAATAACCAACGAGTAATCTCGCTAACAATTCCAAAACTACTACCTTATACACACAAGTGTAAAGGGATAAAGAATATGTACATAAAGATATATGAATGAGTGATGGTACAGAGCGGCATAGGAAAGATGCAGTAGATGGTATCAAGTACAGTATATACATATGAGGTGAGTATGTTAACAAAGTGGCATAGTTTAAAGTGGCTAGTGATACATGTATTACATAAAGATGCAGTAGATGATATAGAGTACAGTATATACGTATACATATGAGATAAATAATGTAGGGTATGTAAACATTATATTAAGTAGCATTGTTTAAAGGGGCTAGTGATATATTTTACATAAATTCCCATCAATTCCCATTATTCAAGTGGCTGGAGTTGAGTCAGTGTGTTGGCAGCAGCCACTCAATGTTAGTGGTGGCTGTTTAACAGTCTGATGGCCTTGAGATAGAAGCTGTTTTTCAGTCTCTCGGTCCCAGCTTTGATGCACCTGTACTGACTTCGCCTTCTGGATGATAGCGGGGTGAACAGGCAGTGGCTCGGGTGGTTGTTGTCCTTGATGATCTTTATGGCCTTCCTTTGACATCGGGGGGTGTAGGTGTCCTGGAGGGCAGGTAGTTTGCCCCCGGTGATGCGTTGTGCAGACCTCCCTACCCTCTGGAGAGCCTTACGGTTGAGGGCGGAGCAGTTGCCGTACCAGACGGTGATACAGCCCGACAGGATGCTCTCGATTGTGCATCTGTAGAAGTTTGTGAGTGCTTTTGGTGACAAGCCGAATTTCTTCAGCCTCCTGAGGTTGAAGAGGCGCTGCTGCGTCTTCTTCATGATGCTGTCCGTGTGGGTGGACCAATTCAGTTTGTCTGTGATGTGTACGCCGAGGAACTTAAAACGTACTACCTTCTCCGCTACTGTTCCATCGATGTGGATAGGGGGGTGTTCCCTCTGCTGTTTCCTGAAGTCCACAATCATCTCCTTAGTTTTGTTGACGTTGAGTGTGAGGTTATTTTCCTGACACCACACTCCGAGGG
This sequence comes from Oncorhynchus masou masou, assembly GCF_036934945.1. NCBI lineage: Eukaryota > Metazoa > Chordata > Actinopteri > Salmoniformes > Salmonidae > Oncorhynchus > Oncorhynchus masou. The sequence goes on from NC_088220.1 coordinate 64,058,555, forward strand.
CCCTCACCTCCTCCCTGTAGGCCGTCTCGTTGTTGTTGGTAATCAAGCCTACCACTGTTGTGTCGTCCGCAAACTTGATAATTGAGTTGGAGGCGTGCGTGGCCACGCAGTTGTGGGTGAACAGGGAGTACAGCAGAGGGCTCAGAACGCACCCTTGTTGAGGATCAGCGGGGTGGAGATGTTGTTACCTACCCTCACCACCTGGGGACGGCCCGTCAGGAAGTCCAGTGCCCAGTTGCACAGGGCGTGGTCGAGACCCAGGGTCTCGAGCTTGATGACGAGTTTGGATGGTACTATGGTGTTAAATGCTGAGCTGTAGTCGATGAACAGCATTCTCACATAGGTATTCCTCTTGTCCAAATGGGTTAGGGCAGTGTGGTTGAGGTTGCATCGTCTGTGGACCTATTTGGGCGGTAAGCAAATTGGTGTGGGTCTAGGGTGTCAGGTAGGGTGGAGGTGATATGGTCCTTGACTAGTCTCTCAAAGCACTTCATGATGACGGAAGTGAGTGCTATGGGGCGGTAGTCGTTTAGCTCAGTTACCTTAGCTTTCTTGGGAACAGGAACAATGGTGGCCCTCTTGAAGCATGTGGGAACAGCAGACTGGGATAAGGATTGATTGAAAATGTCCGTAAACACACCAGCCAGCTGGTCTGCGCATGCTCTGAGGGCACGGCTGGGGATGCCGTTTGGGCCTGCAGCCTTGCGAGGGTTAACACGTTTAAATGTTTTACTCACCTCGGCTGCAGTGAAGGAGAGTCAGCATGTTTTGGTTGCGGGCCGTGTCAGTGGCACTGTATTGTCCTCAAAGCAGGCAAAAAAGTTATTTAGTCTGCCTGGGAGCAAGGCATCCTGGTCCGTGACTGGGCTGGTTGACTTTTTGTATTCCGTGATTAACTGTAGACCCGGCCACATACCTCTTGTGTCTGAGCTTTCAGTTTCACGCGAATGCTGCCATCAATCCACGGTTTCTGGTTTGGGAATGTTTTAATCGTTGCTATGGGAACTACATCTTCAACGCACGTTCTAATGAACTCGCTCACCGAATCAGCGTATTCATCAATGTTGTTGTTTGACGCAATACGAAACATATCCCAGTCCACGTGATGGAAGCAGTCTTGGAGCGTGGAATCAGATTCGTCGGACCAGCGTTGAACATACCTCAGCGTGGGAGCTTCTTGTTTTAGCTTCTGTCTATAGGCAGGGAGCAACAAAATGGAGTCGTGGTCAGCTTTTCCGAAAGGAGTGCAGGGGAGGGCCTTATATGCATCGCGGAAGTTAAAATAGCAATGATCCAAGGTTTTACCAGCCCTGGTTGCGCAATCGATATGCTGATACATTTTAGGGAGTCTTGTTTTCAGATTAGCCTTGTTGAAATCCCCAGCTACAATGAATGCAGCCTCAGGATGTGTGGATTCCAGTTTGCAAAGAGTCAAATAAAGTTCGTTCAGAGCCATCGATGTATCTGCTTGAGGGGGAATATATACGGCTGTGATTATAATCAAAGAGAATTCCCTTGGTAGATAATGCGGTCGACATTTGATTGTGAGGAATTCTAAATCAGGTGAACAGGACTTGAGTTCCTGTATGTTGTTGTGACCACACCACGTCTCATTAACCATAAAGCATACGCCCCCACCCCTCTTCTTAACAGAAAGATGTTTGTTTCTGCCGGCGCCATGTGTGGAGAAACCAGCTGGCTGCACCGACTCCGATAGCGTCTCTCGAGTGAGCCATGTTTCCGTGAAGCAAAGAATGTTACAGTCCCTGATGTCCCTCTGGAATGCTACCCTTGCTCGGATTTCATCAACCTTGTTGTCAAGAGACTGGACATTGGCGAGTAGTATGCTAGGGAGTGGCGCGCGATGTGCCCGTCTCCGGAGCCTGACCAGAAGACCGCTTCGTTTGCCTCTTTTATGACGTTGTTGTTTTGGGTCGCAGGCTGGGATCCATTCCGTTGTCCTGGGTGGAAGGCAGAACATAGGATCCGCTCCGGGAAAGTCATATTCTTGGTCGTACTGATGGTGAGTTGACGCTGCTCTTATATTCAGTAGTTCTTCTCGACTGTATGTAATGAAACCTAAGATGACCTGGGGTACCAATGTAAGAAATAACACGTAAAAAAAACAAAAAACTGCATAGTTTCCTAGTAGGAACGCGAAGCGAGGCGGCCATCTCTGTCGGCTGAAATTAAATGAATTAATACGGACAAAAATGCCACAAATGAACTTTTAACAAGACACGCCTCCATTCCAGGTGACTACCTCATGAAGCTGGTTGAGAGAATGCCAAGAGTGTGCAATGCTGTCATCAAGGCAAAGGGTCGCCACTTTGAAGAATCTTAAATATAAAATATATTTTGATTTGTTTAACACTTTTTTTGGTTACTACATGATCCCATAAGTGTTATTTAATTGTTTTGATGTCTTCGCTATTGTTCTACAATGTATAAAATAGTAAGAAATTAAGAAAAACCCTTGAAAAACTAGGTGTGTCCAAACGTTTGACTGGTACTGTTCACTGTGGGGACATCGTCGATGCACTTATTGAAGCCGGGGAGCTGTGGTGATATACTCCTCAATGCCATTGGATGAATCCCGAAACATATTCCAGTCTGTGCTAGCAAAATAGTCCTGTTGCGTAGCATCCGTGTCATCTGACCACTTCCGTATATAGCGAGTCACTAATGCTTCCTGCTTTAGTTTTTGCTTGTAAGCAGGAATCAGGAGGATAGAATTTTAGTCAGATTTGGCAAATGGAGGGCGGGGGAGAGCTTTGTATGCGTCTCGGTGTTTGGAGTAAAGGCGGTCTAGAGTTTTTTTCCCCTCTGGTTGCACAAAAGACATGCTGGTAGAAATGAGGTAAAACTGATTTAATTTTGCCTGCGTTAAAGTCCCCGGCCACTAGGAGTGCCGCTTCTGGATGAGCATTTTCTTGTCTGCCTATGGACTTATACAGCTCGTTGAGTGCGGTCTTAGTGCCAACATCGGTTTCTAGTGGTAAATATACTGCTATAAAAAATGTAGATGTTAACTCTCTTGGTAGATAGTGTGGTCTACAGCTTATCATGAGATAAGGGCTGTTTTAATGTAATGGACATCCAGGGCTGTGTTACAGTAATGAACATCCAGGGCTGTGTTACAGTAATGAACATCCAGGGCTGTGTTGATGTAATGACATCCAGGACTGTGTTGATGTAATGAACATCCAGGGCTGTGTTACTGTAATGGACATCCAGGGCTGTGTTGCTGTAATGACATCCAGGGCTGTGTTGCTGTAATGACATCCAGGGCTGTGTTGCTGTAATGACATCCAGGGCTGTGTTAGGTAATGGACATCCAGGGCTGTGTTGCTGTAATGACATCCAGGGCTGTGTTAGGTAATGGACATCTAGGGCTGTGATAGGTAATGAACATCCAGGGCTGTGGTAGGTAATGGACACACCAGGGCTGTGTTAGATAATGGACATCCAGGGCTATGTTATTGTAATGAAGATTCAGGGCTGGGTTAGGTAATGGACATCCAGTGCTGGGTTAGGTAATGAACATCCAGGGCTGTGTTTTATTGTTTGGGGGGGCTGTGTTAAGTAAAGGACCTCCGGAGCTGTGGTAGGTAATGGACATCCATGTTGTTGACATGCCAAAGCTGTTCCTTCCTTGTTTTCCGTTATCACTGACCTGAAAGATGTCATTTAGTGAAACCGCAGAGTGATCTGGAGAAGTTGTTATAAAATCAAGGCAGATGTGTCTGGCTGTAGCTGGGAGCGTGAGGATGGTCCCAGCAGCATGTCTTAATGCTGCTGTAGCCTCGCACAATTAGCCAGGAGGACTGCAGACGTACTTAGCCAATTAGAGCAGAGCTGGTGCACTTGTCACAAAATCAATGCAGATCTGCCCACTAATGTGGGAGGCAGCCATGCCTGAGTACCACAGCAGCATCACTGGGAGAGGTGAGTAGAGGAGAAGGAAGAGAGAGAAGAGCCAGTGTTCTGCTTCGACACCATTTTGTCACTTAGCTAGGTTGAAGATACCAGCACAGCTAGCGACCGCCTATCATCAAAAACAAACGTCATTACCATCACAAAAACGTCAACGGGAGGCAACAGTCATATAATAAATATACAGAGCCTTCAGAAAGTATTCATACCTCTTGACTTTTTCCAAATTTTGTTGTGTTACAGCCTGAATTTAAAATGGATTACATTGAGATATTGTGTCACTGGCCTACCCACAATACGGCAGGGTAGCCTAGTGGTTAGAGCGTTGGACTAGTAACCGGAAGGTTGCAAGTTCAAACCCCCGAGCTGACAAGGTACAAATCTGTCGTTCTGCCCCTGAACAGGCAGTTAACCCACTGTTCCTAGGCCGTCATTGAAAATAAGAATTTGTTCTTAACTTACTTGCCTGGTTAAATAAAGGTAAAATAAAATAAAAAATAAAAATACCACATAATGTCAAAGTGGAATATTTTTTTTTTTATGTTTACAAATTAATTTAAAAAAATAAAGTCAGTTGAGTTTAATGGCTGTGATAGGAGAAAGCTGAGGATGGATCAACAACATTGTAGTTATTCCACAATACTAATCTAAATGACAGAGTGAAAAGAAGGAGGCCTGTACAGAATAAAAATATTCCAGAACATGCATCCTGTTTGCACTAATGTAAAAAAAAAAATGTGTCAAAGAAATTAACTTTGTCATAAACAGAAAATTCTAGAGGAAAACCTGGTTGTCTGCTTTCCAACAGACACTGGGAGACAAATTCACATTTCAGCAGGACAATAACCTAAAACACAAGGCCAAATATACACTGGAGTTGCTTACCAAGACGACATTGAATGTTCCTGAGTGGCCTAGTTATAGTTTTGACTTAAATCGTCTTGAAAATCTATTGCAAGACTTGAAAAGGGCTGTCTAGCAATGATCAACAACCAACTTGACAGAGCTTAAAGAAATCTAAAAATAACAATAATGTGCAAATATTGTGTGATCCAGGTGTGCAAAGCTATTAGACTTACCCAGAAAGACTTACAGCTGTAATCGCTGCAAAAGGTGATTCTAACATGTATTTACTCGTGTGTGAACACTTACAGTGGCAAGAAAAAGTGTGTGAACCCTTTGGAATTACCTGGATTCCTGAATAAATTGGTCATCAAATTTGATCTGATCTTCATATAAGTCACAACAATATACACACATAGTGTACTTAAACTAATAACACAAATTATTGTATTTTTCTTGTCTAAATTGAATACATCATTTAAACATTCACAGTGTAGGTTGGAAAATGTATGTGAACCCCTAGGCTAATGACTTCTCCAAAAGCTAATTGGAGTCAGAGGTCTGCTATCCTGTAGTCTAATCAATGAGACGAGATTGGAGATGTTAGTTAGAGCTGCCTTGCCCTATAAAAACCACTCACAAAATTTGAGTTTGCTATTCACAAGAAGCATTGCATGATGTGAGCCATGCCTCAAACAAAAGAAATCTCAGAAATCTAAGAGTAAGAATTGTTGACTTGCAAAAAGCTGGAAAGGGTTACAAAAGTATCTCTAAAGCCTTGATGTTCATCAGTCCACGGTAAGACAAATTGTCTATAAATGGAGAAAGATCAGCACTGTTGCTACTCTCCCTATGAGTGGACGAGCACACCTTTGAGTGGACTGCAAGAGCACAGCACAGAATGCTCAATGAGCTTAAGAAGAATCCTAGTGTCAGCTAAAGACTTACAGAAATCCCTGGAACATGCTAACATCTCTGTTGACGAGGTGATACGTAAAACACTAAACAAGATGTTCATGGGAGGACACCACGGAGCTACTGCTGTCCAAAGAAAAACATTGCTGTACATCGGAAATTTGCAAAGTGCACCTGGATGTTCCACAGCACTACTGGCAAAATATTCTGTGGACAGATGAAACTACAGTTGAGTTTGGAAGGAACACACAACACTATGTGTGGAGGAAAAAAAGGCACAGCACACCAACATCAAAACCTCATCCCAACTGTAAAGTATGGTGGAGGGAGCATCATGGTTTGGGGCTGCTTTGCTGCCTCAGGGCCTGGACAGCTTGCTACCATTGACAGAAAAATGAATTCCCAAGTTTATCAAGACATTTTGCAGGAGAATGTTTGGCTAGCTGTCCGCCAATTGAAGCTCAACAGAAGTTGGGTGATGCAACAGGACAACAACCCAAAACACAGAAGTAAATCAACAATAGAATATCTTCAACAGAAGAAAATACACCTTCTGGAGTGGCCCAGTCAGAGTCCTGACCTCAACCCGATTGAGATGTTGTGGCATGACCTCAAGAGAGCAGTTCACACCAGACATCCCAAGAATATTGTTGAACTGAAACCATTTTGTAAAGAGGAATGGTCCAAAATTCCTCCTGACCGCTGTGCAGGTCTGATCCGCAACTACAGAAAACATTTGGTTACGGTTATTGCTGCCAAAGGAGGGTCAACCAGTTATTAAATCCAAGGGTTCACATACTTTTCCCACCCTGCACTCTAAATGTTTACACAGTGTGTTCAATAAAGACATGAAAACATATCATTATTTGTGTGTTATTAGTTTAAGCAGACTGTGTTTCTCTGTTGTGACCGAGATGAAGCACGGATCAAATGTTATGACCAATTTATGCAGAAATCCAGGTAATTCCAAAGGGATCACATACTTTGTCTTTCCACCGTATGTAAATTTGATATTTCTGTATTTAATTTTCAATATATTTGCAAAAATGTCTAAAATCATGTTTTCACTTTGTCATTATGGGGTACTGTGTGTAGATGGGTGAATTCAGGCTGTAACACAACAAAATGTGGAATACGTCAAGGGGTTTGAATACTTTCCGAAAGCACTGTAATTGGCTTAACAGGCAACGTGTAATATTTAACATTACTATTAAAATAGTATTCACTTAGGAATGGGCAATTGTTTACACGTTGCTAGCTATCCCATAAAGCCATCACTGAAAACCACATTTTCATCTTCTTCTGTGTTTTGGTAACTTCCTGTTCTTCGAAAGCACTGAAGTCGACGCAAAGTTAGTAAAATGTCAAAGTATGTGGTTTCAACCGCAAGGGGGCATTGAGTTTTCACTCAGTTGTGGATGTCTCCATTGAAATGCATGACATCCGGCGCAACATAATGGAGTGGTTATGGGTAATGTGAATGAGGCTTAAGGTGATACAGTGCAGTGTCCTGGCAAAACAAATAGTGGGGGTACGCCGTACCAGTAAAACATGAACCTATCACAATAATGAAAACAAAATGTCAAGAAAACTGAAGGCTTTTACGCCACTATTTATCATGACCACATGTCAGAGACATGCAAACTGTAGGCTATTAAACCACTATTTATCATGACCACATGTCAGAGACATGAAATCTGTAGGCTATTAAACCACTATTTATCATGACCACACGTCAGAGACATGAAAACTGTAGGCTATTAAACCACTATTTATCATTACCACACGTCAGAAACATGAAAACTGTAGGCTATTAAACCACTATTTATCATTACTACATGTCAGAGACATGAAAACTGTAGTCTATTAAACCACTATTTATCATTACTACATGTCAGAGACATGAAAACGGTAGTCTATTAAACCACTATTTATCATTACTACATGTCAGAGACATGAAAACTGTAGGCTATTAAACCACTATTTATCATTACCACACATCAGAGACATGAAATCTGTAGGCTATTAAACCACTATTTATCATTACCACACATCAGAGACATGAAATCTGTAGTCTATTAAACCACTATTTATCATTACCACACGTCAGAGACATGAAAACTGTAGTCTATTAAACCACTATTTATCATTACTACATGTCAGAGACATGAAAACTGTAGTCTATTAAACCACTATTTATCATTACTACATGTCAGAGACATGAAAACTGTAGTCTATTAAACCACTATTTATCATGACCACACATCAGAGACATGAAAACTGTAGTCTATTAAACCACTATTTATCATTACCACACGTCAGAGACATGAAAACTGTAGTCTATTAAACCACTATTTATCATTTACATTACATTTAAGTCATTTAGCAGACGCTCTTATCCAGAGCGACTTACAAATTGGTGAATTCACCACATTACTACATGTCAGAGACATGAAAACTGTAGTCTATTAAACCACTATTTATCATTACTACATGTCAGAGACATGAAAACTGTAGTCTATTAAACCACTATTTATCATTACTACATGTCAGAGACATGAAAACTGTAGTCTATTAAACCACTATTTATCATTACTACATGTCAGAGACATTTACATTTACAAAACTGTAGGCTATTAAACCACTATTTATCATTACTACATGTCAGAGACATGAAATCTGTAGGCTATTAAACCACTATTTATCATGACCACAAGTCAGAGACATGAAAACTGTAGTCTATTAAACCACTATTTATCATTACCACACATCAGAGACATGAAATCTGTAGGCTATTAAACCACTATTTATCATTACCACACATCAGAGACATGAAAACTGTAGGCTATTAAACCACTATTTATCACTACTACATGTCAGAGACATGAAAACTGTAGGCTATTAAACCACTATTTATCATTACCACACGTCAGAGACATGAAATCTGTAGGCTATTAAACCACTATTTATCATTACCACACATCAGAGACATGAAATCTGTAGTCTATTAAACCACTATTTATCATTACCACACGTCAGAGACATGAAAACTGTAGTCTATTAAACCACTATTTATCATTACTACATGTCAGAGACATGAAAACTGTAGTCTATTAAACCACTATTTATCATTACTACATGTCAGAGACATGAAAACTGTAGTCTATTAAACCACTATTTATCATGACCACACATCAGAGACATGAAAACTGTAGTCTATTAAACCACTATTTATCATTACCACACGTCAGAGACATGAAAACTGTAGTCTATTAAACCACTATTTATCATTTACATTACATTTAAGTCATTTAGCAGACGCTCTTATCCAGAGCGACTTACAAATTGGTGAATTCACCACATTACTACATGTCAGAGACATGAAAACTGTAGTCTATTAAACCACTATTTATCATTACTACATGTCAGAGACATGAAAACTGTAGTCTATTAAACCACTATTTATCATTACTACATGTCAGAGACATGAAAACTGTAGTCTATTAAACCACTATTTATCATTACTACATGTCAGAGACATTTACATTTACAAAACTGTAGGCTATTAAACCACTATTTATCATGACCACAAGTCAGAGACATGAAAACTGTAGTCTATTAAACCACTATTTATCATTACCACACGTCAGAGACATGAAAACTGTAGTCTATTAAACCACTATTTATCATTACTACATGTCGGAGACATGAAAACTGTAGTCTATTAAACCACTATTTATCATTACCACACGTCAGAGACATGAAAACTGTAGTCTATTAAACCACTATTTATCATTACTACATGTCAGAGACATGAAAACTGTAGTCTATTAAACCACTATTTATCATTACTACATGTCAGAGACATGAAAACTGTAGTCTATTAAACCACTATTTATCATTACTACATGTCAGAGACATGAAAACTGTAGTCTATTAAACCACTATTTATCATTACTACATGTCAGAGACATGAAATCTGTAGGCTATTAAACCACTATTTATCATGACCACAAGTCAGAGACATGAAAACTGTAGTCTATTAAACCACTATTTATCATTACCACACATCAGAGACATGAAATCTGTAGGCTATTAAACCACTATTTATCATTACCACGCATCAGAGACATGAAAACTGTAGGCTATTAAACCACTATTTATCACTACTACATGTCAGAGACATGAAAACTGTAGGCTATTAAACCACTATTTATCATTACCACACGTCAGAGACATGAAATCTGTAGGCTATTAAAACACTATTTATCATTACTACATGTCAGAGACATGAAATCTGTAGGCTATTAAACTACTATTTATCATTACCACACGTCAGAGACATGAAAACTGTAGTCTATTAAACCACTATTTATCATTACTACATGTCAGAGACATGAAATCTGTAGGCTATTAAACCACTATTTATCATTACTTCATGTCAGAGACATGAAAACTGTAGTCTATTAAACCACTATTTATCATTACTACATGTCAGAGACATGAAAACTGTAGTCTATTAAACCACTATTTATCATTACTACATGTCAGAGACATGAAAACTGTGGTCTATTAAACCACTATTTATCATTACTACATGTCAGAGACATGAAAACTGTAGTCTATTAAACCACTATTTATCATTACTACATGTCAGAGACATGAAATCTGTAGGCTATTAAACCACTATTTATCATTACCACACATCAGAGACATGAAAACTGTAGGCTATTAAACCACTATTTATCACTACTACATGTCAGAGACATGAAATCTGTAGGCTATTAAACCACTATTTATCATTACTACATGTCAGAGACATGAAAACGGTAGTCTATTAAACCACTATTTATCATGACCACACGTCAGAGACATGAAAACTGTAGGCTATTAAACCACTATTTATCATTACTACATGTCAGAGACATGAAAACTGTAGGCTATTAAACCACTATTTATCATGACCACATGTCAGAGACATGAAAACTGTAGGCTATTAAACCACTATTTATCATGACCACACGTCAGAGACATGAAAACTGTAGGCTATTAAACCACTATTTATCATGACCACATGTCAGAGACATGAAAACTGTAGTCTATTAAACCACTATTTATCATTACCACATGTCAGAGACATGAAAACTGTAGGCTATTAAACCACTATTTATCATGACCACATGTCAGAGACATGAAAACTGTAGGCTATTAAGCCACTATTTATCATGACCACACGTCAGAGACATGAAAACTGTAGTCTATTAAACCACTATTTATCATTACTACATGTCAGAGACATGAAAACTGTAGTCTATTAAACCACTATTTATCATGACCACACGTCAGAGACATGAAAACTGTAGTCTATTAAACCACTATTTATCATTACTACATGTCAGAGACATGAAAACTGTAGGCTATTAAACCACTATTTATCATTACTACATGTCAGAGATATGAAAACTGTAGGCTATTAAACCACTATTTATCATTACCACACGTCAGAGACATGAAAACTGTGGTAATGGACTTGAAAACGGGTGGTATAGCCTATGCTCCAAAATGCAATGTGGTTTGAAAAGAGCACAGACATTTTGTCAAGGCAGAGATGAGTGGCCGACACTGAAATATGCAGTGGATGCATAAATTCTGTCCTAATGACAATCGCCAAATGCCATTATACTTTTTGGTGTTTTGTGTAAATGATGTCTCTTTCCATTCACCACTGGTTGGAGGCTTGAAATATGTTGTGAGTAGATGAATGTGCATTGGTAGCCTAGTAAAGGAGACTTTTGAAGTGATTGTTTGACAAACATGACTGGTTGTGTTTATGCCACAGTAAAAGGCAATACATTTTAAAAGTTAAATGACTAGTCTTTATGACCAGGCCCACAGATATCCCACAGAATTAGTAGGGATTCTGTATATCATTCTATGATTAGGCCCACAGAGATCCTACTGAATTAGTAGGGATTCTACGTTCTATGATTAGGCCCACAGAGATCCTACTGAATTAGTAGGGATTCTACGTTCTATGATTAGGCCCACAGAGATCCTACTGAATTAGTAGGGATTCTACGTTCTATGATTAGGCCCACAGAGATCCTACTGAATTAGTAGGGATTCTATGTTCTATGATTAGGCCCACAGAGATCCTACTGAATTAGTAGGGATTCTACGTTCTATGATTAGGCCCACAGAGATCCTACTGAATTAGTAGGGATTCTACGTTCTATGATTAGGCCCACAGAGATCCTACTGAATTAGTAGGGATTCTACGTTCTATGATTAGGCCCACAGAGATCCTACTGAATTAGTAGGGATTCTACATTCTATGATTAGGCCCACAGAGATCCTACTGAATTAGTAGGGATTCTACGTTCTATGATTAGGCCCACAGAGATCCTACTGAATTAGTAGGGATTCTACATTCTATGATTAGGCCCACAGAGATCCTACTGAATTAGTAGGGATTCTACATTCTATGATTAGGCCCACAGAGATCCTACTGAATTAGTAGGGATTCTACATTCTATGATTAGGCCCACAGAGATCCTACTGAATTAGTAGGGATTCTACGTTCTATGATTAGGCCCACAGAGATCCTACTGAAATAGTAGAGATTCTACGTTCTATGATTAGGCCCACAGAGATCCTACTGAATTAGTAGGGATTCTACGTTCTATGATTAGGCCCACAGAGATCCTACTGAATTAGTAGAGATTCTACGTTCTATGATTAGGCCCACAGAGATCCTACTGAATTAGTAGGGATTCTACGTTATATGATTAGGCCCACAGAGATCCTACTGAATTAGTAGGGATTCTACGTTCTATGATTAGGCCCACAGAGATCCTACTGAATTAGTAGGGATTCTACGTTATATGATTAGGCCCACAGAGATCCTACTGAATTAGTAGGGATTCTACGTTATATGATTAGGCCCACAGAGATCCTACTGAATTAGTAGGGATTCTACGTTCTATGATTAGGCCCACAGAGATCCTACTGAATTAGTAGAGATTCTACGTTATATGATTAGGCCCACAGAGATCCTACTGAATTAGTAGGGATTCTACGTTCTATGATTAGGCCCACAGAGATCCTACTGAATTAGTAGAGATTCTACGTTATATGATTAGGCCCACAGAGATCCTACTGAATTAGTAGGGATTCTACGTTATATGATTAGGCCCACAGAGATCCTACTGAATTAGTAGGGATTCTACGTTATATGATTAGGCCCACAGAGATCCTACTGAATTAGTAGGGATTCTACGTTATATGATTAGGCCCACAGAGATCCTACTGAATTAGTAGGGATTCTACGTTATATGATTAGGCAAGCACATGCACACGTAGGAGGTCCTGTACCGGGAATAAATTAAATCTACTTTCACCCCGGATGATATGGGTGCATAAGACAGAGGAGGGAGGTTGGATGGGACAGGTATAATGGGAATGTCTAACAACCCAAAGAACAGCTTTAGCATTTTAGCTAATTAGCAACTTTGCAATGACTTACTACTTTTTAGCTAGATAGAATGTTAGTGAATCCGTTCCCTAACCATAACCTAGGTAACATTAGCTACAACAAATTGGATATATATTTTTTAAACTTTATTTAATTAGGCAAGTCAGTTAAGAACAAATTCTTATTTACTATGACGGACTACCGGGGAACAGTGGCTTAACTGCCTTGTTCAAGGCCAGAACGACAGATTTATACCTTGTCAGCTCGGGGATTCGATCCAGCAACCTTTCGGTAACTGGCACAACACTCGAACCACTAGGCTACCTGCTGCTCGTAACATATCATAATTATTGTAAATTTGTAAGATATTGTACAAATTGCAATTATTAACATATCATATAAATTGTAATTTGTTACATATCGTATGAAATGAATTATGGACTTCCACAAATGAATACATACCATATGAAACGTAACAGATCATATCATACTAATAGTGCCACAGATTTACGTTTACTACAGTAGTACAGGTTGGTCTTAGAGACCTGGCACACAGGGCTATTACAGTACCTGGGTGAAATGAGGCTATCGTTCCTTCTGAAGGGACAACCTATTCCTCTAGTGGAACACATTGGCCCTTCAACAGGACAATCAAATGAGTGTGAATTCTCCGTCCAAGGAGAGGCTATGTGCAGGATCTTGGGGCAGAGCACTAGGGTTATCTGTTCTCTAGCACAACATGGTGTAAACCCTTATGCCACTCAGAGGAAAATGCCATGCTCCTCTCTTTAATCTCCTTGGGTCTACTGGCTCTCCTGTATCCTAAGAGAGATCTCTCTGTTTTCCCATAACTCCAGCTGTTCCGGTATGTGTGTGTGTACGTGTGTGTGTGTTCCCGTGCCTGTAGCTGTCATGTTCTTGCAATGACAATCTTTATACATGCCTGAAATATTGATAGCGGCAAAATAACAGCCATTTGGACCGTTATTCACTCTCCATGCCCGCTTAATTGATTCCTATGCAATCTTTTATTAACCTACCTGTGGTGAAATTAATTATGTAGTCACAGGATACAACGGTATATAAACAAAGCACGTCAAGGATGATCTTTATATATTCCTCTGGGTCATCTAGTGGAATATGATGAAGAATTTGCTCACAACCAATTATTTTGGCAAGCCATTATTTTCGTTAATGCTGTTTACTCTTGAGATGTGGTTTTTCATCCAACCTCCCCAACTGTTCCCCTCTATCCCAGTTTTCAAATCTATTCTGAGGAATTGGTTTTAAACTATAAAAACAGACTCTGTTTGGATTATTGGGTGTGGGAGGAAACCTGTTTGGTTATGCCAGGCAGTGTGTGTGTGTGTGTGTTTGTGTGTTTTGTGTGTGTGTGTGTGTGTGTGCGTGTGTGCGTGCGTGCTCGTTCGTGCGTATTCATGTGCATGCGTAGTGCACTGTGCATGTGCGCGTGTGTGCATACGCTTGTTCTTTCGTGTGCATGCGTAGTGCGTGTGTGTCTCAAATACACAGAGGTTAAATATCCCACATGTAAAATGCGTTTGTAAGTACAGGAATATAAATAAATACTAGAGCAACAATACATTTTACATTTACAAATTCTATTTGATTGCGGTTGGTCGATGATAAGCATGCAGCATCAGGGTATTGATTGGGAAAACGTTGAAGACTGGCAGCTGTGGTTGAAGTGTATGGATAGAGTGTATGGAGGGATAATTAGACACTACCGGCTAGCCCAGTAATTACACACATCAGCTGTAACTCAGACTGCAGCTCATTGCATTTCAAATAGTGATGGCGTGCCATGCTCTCCACACCACATTATATTGGATCCAGGTGTGAGTCCCAAATGGCAACCTATCCCCTATATAATGTACTACTTTTAACCAGAACTCTATTGGCTTTGGTCAAAAGTAGTGGACTATACAGGGAATAGGGCGCGACGTTGGATGTATCCCAGAAAGCTCCTGTTTAGTAAGTCCTCCCCTCCCCTCTCCTCTGAGCCTGAGGATTACGTGGGGTTGAAGGTGTCTGTTGCTGCGAGTGGGAAAATCATTTGTAGGATCACCAGGTTCCTTTCTCTCCATGACCCCAACGATGTCTGTCTGTCTGTCTGTCTGCTTGTCTGTCTGCTTGTCTGTCTGCCTGCCTGCATGTCTGCCTGTCTGTCTGTCTGCCTTGGCATGATTAAATATGGATCTGGGGCCAGAGTTTCACAGCAGCACTTCAGAGAAGAGGAAAAACACACTGCACTGAATAAGGAAGGCCTCTGCTCGGGTGATAGATAGAATAACCATGAAAATATTGTCATATTGCTTCTCTGAGAGCAGGGCTTTGGTGTATTGAAGACAAAGACTTTTGAATCTGGTTTGACCTGACTAAGATCATCTTATTGCCATCAAAGGTGGTAATTTGGAGTATACAGTATGCCAATCTTGTTTTCTTTCCAGACAAACCTGGCCGCATTCAAGGTTCTGTTCTGTGCAAAAAAGATGGCCATGGGTCAAACAGTACTGTATGTTAATTGTACCTTTATTTAACTAGGCAAGTCAGTTAAGAACACATTATTTTTTTCAATGATGGCCTAGGAACAGTGGGTTAACTGCCTTGTTCAGGAGCAGAACGACAGACTTTTACCTTGTCAGCTCGGGGATTCAATCTTGCAACCTTTCGGTTACTTGTCCAACACTCTAACCACTAAGCTACCTGCTGAATGTGAAGTGCAAGAAGGAGAGGTGTGTGATTAAAGGCAGAAAAAGTAAAATGGTGTTGCTTGTGGAGAGCAGGAGTGTGTTGTCTGTCTGTCAGGTCGAAATGTAGGGGATTCATCAGAGTGGAGAAAGTTCTGTGTGTGTCATTAGTCCCTTGTCTGGGTCCTGCACCCCAGCAGAGTGATGGGCCCCGGGGCTGTGCAGTCACAGAAAGGACTGCTGTTTTCTTCCACCACTCTCGAATTGATCATACAGTTGAAATCAGAAGATTACATACACTTACGTTGGGATTCATTAAAACTCATTTTTCAACCCCTCCACAAATGTATTGTTAACAAACTATAGTTTTGACAAGTCGGTTAGGATGTCTACTTTGTGCATGATTTTTAAGTAATTTTTCCAACAATTGTTTACAGACAGATTATTTCACTTATAATTCACTGTATCACAAATCCAGTGGGTCAGAAGTTTACATACACTAAGTTGACTGTCCCTTTAAACAGAAAAGTCCAGAAAATTATGTCATGGCTTTAAAAACCTCTGATAGGCTAATTTACATAATTTGAGTCAATTGGAGGTGTACCTGTGGATGTATTTCAAAGCCTATCTTCAAATTCAGTGCCTTTTTACTCATGGGAAAATCAAAAGAAATCAGCCAAGACCTGAGAAAAAAATTTGTAGACCTCCACAAGTCTGGTTCATCCTTGGGAGCAATTGCCAAATGCCTGAAGGTACCACATTCATCTGTAAAAAGTAGTACGCAAGTATAACACCATGGGACCACGCAGCCGTCATACCGCTCAGGGAGGAGACGCCTTCTGTCTCCTAGAGATGAACGTACCTTGGTGTGAAAAGTGCAAATCAATCCCAGAACAACAGCAAAGGACCTTGTGAAGATGCTGGAGGAAACGGGTATCTATATCCACAGTAAAACGAGTCCTATATCGACATAACCTGACAGGCTGCTCAGCAAGGAAAAAGCCACTGCTCCAAAACCGCCATAAAAAAGTCAGACTACGGTTTGCAACTGCACATGGGGACAAAGATTGTACCTTTTGGAGAAATGTCCTCTGGTTTGATGAAACAAATTTTTTACTGTTTGGCCATAATGACCATCGTTATGTTTGGAGGAAAAAGGTGGAGGCTTGCAAGCTGAAGAACACCATCCCAACCGAGAAGCACGGGGGTGGCAGCATCATGTTGTGGGGGTGCTTTGCTGCAGGAGGGACTGGTGCACTTCACGAAATAGATGGCATCATGAGGTAGGGAAATTATATGGATATATTGAAGCAACATCTCAAGACATCAGTCAGGAAGTTAATGCTTGGGTCTTCCAAATGGACAATAACGCCAAGCATACTTCCAAAGTTGTGGCAAAATGGCTTAAGGACAACAAAGTCAAAGTATTGGAGTGGCCATCACAAAGCCCTGACCTCAATCCCATAGAACATTTGTGCGCAAAACTGAAAAAGCATGTGCGAGCGAGGCCTAAAAACCTTACTCAGATACTACAGCTCTGTCAGGAGAAATGGGCCAAAATGCATCCAACTTATTGTGGGCAGCTTGTGGAAGGCTACCTGAAACATTGGACCCAAGTTAAACAATTGAAAGGCAATGCTACCAAATACTAATTGAGTGTATGTAAACTTCTGACCCACTGGGAATGTGATGAAAGAAATAAAAACTTAAATAAATCATTCTCTTTACTATTATTCTGAAATGTAACATTCTTAAAATAAAGTGGTGATCCTAACTGACCTAAGACAAGGAATGTTTACTCTGAGTAAATATCAAGAATTGTGAAAACCTGAGATAAATGTATTTGGCTAAGGTGTATGTAAACTTCCGACTTAAACTGTAGGTGTTAATTGAGCAGATGTTAGCCTCTCTTGGGCGGGGGGCAGTATTTTCACGTCCGGATGAAAAGCGTGCCCAAAGTAAACTGCCTGTTACTCAGGCCCAGAAGCTAGGATATGCATATAATTGGTAGATGTGGGTAGAAAACACTCTATAGTTTCTAAAACTGACACTAATGTCTGTGAGTATAACAGAACTGATATGGCAGGCGAAACCCCGAGGACAAACCACCCCCCCCAAGAAAATTTCAGCCTACCACTATTTTCAACGGCTGTCACTTTTATTACAAGTCGAAGTCCTCCCAGATTGCAGTATCTCGGGCTTCCACTAGATGTCAACAGTCGTTAGAAAGAGTTTCAGGCTGGGTTTTGGAAAAATGAGCCAGAAATTGTAGTTTTTCTAAGTGGATCTCATTTTGGCTGAAGTGTTTCCAAGCATATGAATGAGAGCGCGTTCTTTGGTATTTTTCTCCGGTAAAGACAATAACGATTCTCTCTCTTAAATTTTAGCATGTAATTACGTATTAGGGTACCTAAGGTTTGATTATAAATGTTGTTTGACTTGTTTGGAAAAGTTTATTAGTAACGTTTGGGATTAATTTTGTATGCATTTTGATGAAGGGAAACTGGGTGGATGTTGACTGAAGCGCGACAGCTAAACTGAGTTTTTATGGATATAAAGAAGGACATTATCGAACAAAAGGACCATTTGTGATCTAACTGGGACCTTTTGGAGTGCCAACAGAAGAAGATCATCAAAGGTAAGGCATTTATTATATCGCTGTTTCTGATTTTCGTGTGGCACCTGCCTGTTTGAAATATGTTTTTCATTGTTTTGTATGCGGGCGCTGTCCTCAGATAATCGCATGGTGTGCTTTCGCCGTAAAGCCTTTTTGAAATCTGACACAGCGGCTGGATTAAAAAGAAGTTAAGCTTTATTTTGATGTATTACACTTGTGATTTTATGAAAGTTTAATATTTATAATTCTGTACTTTGAATTTCGCACACTGCAATTTCACCGGATGTTGGCCAGGTGTGACTCTACCGTCATCTTTAAAGGGGAATCTGCAATTGCTACATTTATTTTTGGACTAAATGATATACAAGTGCATTCAGAAAGTATTCAGACCCCCTGACTTTCACCACATTTTGTTACGTTACAGCCTTAATCTAAAAAGGCTTAAATTGGTATTTCCCTCTACACACAATACCTCATAATGACAAAGCAAAAACTGTTTTTTTAGAAATGTTTGCAAAAAAAACAGAAATATCACATTTACATACGTATTCAGACCCTTCGCTATGAAACTCGAAATTGAGATCAGGTGCAACTTTTTTCCATTGATCATCCTTGAGATGCTTCTACAACTTGGAGTTCAATTGATTGGACATTTGGAAAGGCACACACCTGTCTATATAAGGTCCCACTCTCAACCTATATAAGGTTGACAGTGCATGTCACAGCAAAAACCAAACCATGAGTTCGAAAGAATTGTCCGTAGAGCTCCGAGACAGGATTGTGTCAAGGCACTGATCTGGGGAAGGGTACCAAATTGATGAAAATTGACAAATACGCTGATTCGGTGAGTGAGTTCATTAGAAACTGCATTGACGATGTCGTACCCATAGCAACGATTAAAACATTCCCAAACCAGAAACCGTGGATTGATGGCAGCATTCGCGTGAAACTGAAAGCGCAAACCACTGCTTTTAACCAGGGCAAGGTGACCGGAAACATGACCGAATACAAACAATGTAGGTATTCCCTCCGCAAGGCAATCAAACAAGCTAAGTGTCAGTATAGAGACAAAGTAGAGTCGCAATACAACAGCTCAGTCTACAGTCAATCACGGATTACAAATAGAAAACCAGCCTCGTCGCGGACCAGGATGTCTTGCTCCCAGACAGACTAAATAACTTTTTTGCCCGCTTTGAGGACAATACAGTGCCACTGACACAGCCCACAACCAAAACCTGCGGACTCTCCTTCACTGCAGCCGACGTGAGTGAAACATTTAAACGTGTTAACCCTCGCAAGGCTGCAGGCCCAGACGGCATCCCCAGCCACATCCTCAGAGCATGCGCAGACCAGCTGGCTGGTGTGTTTACAGACATATTCAATCAATCCTTATCCCAGTCTGCTGTTCCCACATGCTTCAAGAGGTCCACCATTGTCCCTGTTCCCAAGAAAGCTAAGGTAACTGAGCGAAATGACTATCGCCCCGTAGCACTCACTTCCGTCATCATGAAGTGCTTTGAGAGACTAGTCAAGCACCATATCACCTCCACCCTACCTGACACCCGCGTTCTGAGCCCTCTGCTGTACTCCCTGTTCACCCACGACTGTGTGGCCATGCACGCCTCCAACTCATTCATCAAGTTTGAGGACGACACTACAGTGTTTGATTATTAACAACGACGATACTGCCTGCAGGGAGGAGGTGAGGGCCCTCGGAGTGTGGTGTCCGGAGAATAACCTCACACTCAACGTCAACAAAACAAAGGAGATGATTGTGGACTTCAGGAAACAGCAGAGGGAGCACCCCCCTATCCACATCAATGGGACAGTAGTGGAGAGGGTAGTACGTTTTAAGTTCCTCGGCGTACACATCACGGACAAACTGAATTGGTCCACCCACACAGACAGCGTGGTGAAGAAGGCGCAGCAGCGCCTCTTCAACCTCAGGAGGCTGAAGAAATTTGGCTTGTCACCAAAAGCACTCACAAACTTCTACAGATGCACAATCGAGAGCATCCTGTCGGGCTGTATCACCACCTGGTACGGCAACTGCTCCGCCCACAACCGTAAGGCTCTCCAGAGGGTAGTGAGGTCTGCACAACGCATCACCGGGGGCAAACTACCTGCCCTCCAGGACACCTACACCCCCCGATGTCACAGGAAGGCCATAAAGATCATCAAGGACAACAACCACCCGAGCCACTGCCTGTTCACCCCGCTATCATCCAGAAGGCGGGGTCAGTACAGGTGCATCAAAGCAGGGACCGAGAGACTGAAAAACAGCTTCTATCTCAAGGCCATCAGACTGTTAAACAGCCACCACTAACATTGAGTGGCTGATGCCAACACACTGACACAACTCCAGCCACTTTAATAATGGAAATTGATGTAAAAATATATCACTAGGCACTTTAAACAATGCTACTTAATATAATGTTTACATACCCTACATTACTCATCTCATGTATATGTATATATTGTACTCTATATCATTTACTGCATCTTTATGTAATACATGTATCACTAGCCACTTTAAACTATGCCAATTTGTTTACATACCCTACATTACTCATCTCATATGTATATACTGTACTCGATACCATCTACTGCATCTTGCCTATGCCGTTCTGTACCATCACTAATTCA
Source organism: Oncorhynchus masou masou (assembly GCF_036934945.1). Taxonomy (NCBI): domain Eukaryota; kingdom Metazoa; phylum Chordata; class Actinopteri; order Salmoniformes; family Salmonidae; genus Oncorhynchus; species Oncorhynchus masou. Next base: position 64,079,697 of record NC_088220.1, read on the forward strand.
AATATCTTTATGTACATATTATTCATATATCTTTATGTACGAGCAATCTGGTAAGAAGGGCCTTGGTCAGAGTGTCACTCCCTGACCGTAGAGATCTTTTTATTCTCTATTTTTGGGTTGGAAACTCAATGTTCTTTGTTTCTATGTTTTGGCCGGGTATGATTCTCAATTTTTTTGTGGGGGAGGCACACGGGGAGGTTGGCGGAGCTAACTCCCCGTGCTCACGGTAGGGAGCGTGGTACTGGTCAGGCACCGTGTTATGAGGTGAAGCGCACAGTGTCTTCAGTGTGTGTTCACAGCCCGGTGCACTACATTCCAGCTCCCCGCATTGGACGGGCTAGGGTGGGCATCCGGCTAGGACAGATGGTGCCGGCTCAGCGCTCCTGGCCTCCAGTGCGTCTCTTTGGCCCAGGATATCCTGCGCCGGCTCTGCGCACTGTGTCTCCGGTGCGTCTGCACAGCCCAGTGCGTCCTGTGCTAGCGCCCCGCATTTCCCGGGTGAAAGTAACCATCCAGCCAGGACGGGTTGTGTCAGCTCTACGCTTGAGACCTTCAGTGTGTCTCCACGCACCAGGCTTCCAGTGCATCTCCCCAGTCCGGTGAGACCTGTTTCGATTCCACATACCAGGCCTCCAGTATGTCTCCCTAGCCTGGTAAGCCCTGTGGCAGCTCCACCCACCAGGCTTCCAGTACATCTCCTCAGTCCGGTGAGACCTGTTCCGGCTACACGTAGGAGGCCTCCAGTGATGATCCAAGGCACGAAGCCTCCAGTGATGATTCACGGCACGAAGCCTCCAGTGATGATCCATGGCCCCGGAGCCTGCAGTGAGGATCCATGGCACAAAACCTCCAGCGTTGATCTGCGGTCCTGAGTCCAGAGCCCCCGGTGACGGTCCCCAGTCCAGAGCCCCCGGTGACGGTCCCCAGTCCGGAGCCCCCGGCGACGGTCCCCAGTCCGGAGCCCCCGGCGACGGTCCCCAGTCCGGAGCCCCCGGCAACGGTCCCCAGTCCGGGGCCTGCGGGGGCGAGGGTCCCCAGTCCAGGGGCGGGGGCGAAGGTCCCCCCGTACCAGAGGCTCCACCAAAGTGGGGGAGCCAGAGGTGGAGCGGGGTCTGCGTCCCGCACCGGAGCCGCCACCAAAGTAGATGCCCACTCGGACCCTCCCCTATAGTGTCAGGTTTGCGGCCGGAGTCCGCACCTGACCGTAGAGATCTTTTTATTCTCTATGTTTGGTTGGTCAGGGTGTGGCTCGCGTGGGAAACTCTGTTCTTTGTTTCTATGTTTTGGCCGGGTATGGTTCTCAATCAGGGACAGCTGTCTATCGTTGTCTCTGATTGGGAATCATTCTTAGGAAGCCTTTTTTCCTTTTTGTTTTTGTGGGTAGTTGTCTTTGTTAATGGCATGATAGCCTAAGTAAGCTTCACGGTCGTTTCTTTGTTTTGTTGGCAACATTTATCAAATGAAAGAAATGTACGCTCACCATGCTGCATCTTGGTCCGGTAATTTCCACAACGACAGCGATTGTGACACAGAGAGCTGACGAAGAACCCGATGGTCGATCTGACAGAGCTCCAGAGTTCATCTGTAGAGTAGGGAGAACCTACCAGAAGGACAACCATCTCTGCAGTACTCCACCAATCAGGCCTTTATGGTAGAGTGGCAAGATGGAAGCAACTCCTCAGTAAAAGGCATACGACAGTCCGCTTGGAGTTTGACAAAAAGCACCTAAAGGACTCTCAGACCATGAGAAACAAGATTACCTGGTCTGATGAAACCAAAATTGAACTCTTTGGCCAGAATGCCAAGCATCACGTCTGGAGGAAACCTGGCACCATCCCTATGGGGAAACATGGTGGTGGCTGCATCATGCTGTGGGGATGTTTTTCAGTGACAGGGATTGGGAGACTAGTCAGGATTGAGGGAGAGATGAACTGTGCACAGTATAGAGAGATCCTGCTCCAGAGCGCTCAGGACCTCAGACTGGGGTGAATGTTCTTCCAACAGGACAACGACCCTAATCACACAGTCAAGACAATGCAGAAATGGCTTCGGGACAAGTCTCTGAATGTCCTTGAGAGGCCCAGCCAGCGTACAGACTTGAACCTGATCGAACATCTCCCCATCCAACCTGACAGCGCTTGAGAGGATCTGCAGAGTAGAATGGGAGAAACTCCCCAAATACAGGTGTGCCAAGCGTGTAGCGTCATACCCAAGAAGACTCGAGGCTGTGATCACTGCAAAAGGTGCTTCAACAAAGTACTGAGTAACAGGTCTGAATACTTATGTAAATGTCTTATTTCAGTTTTTTTTACGTAATATATTTACCATAAATTCTAAAAATACATTTTTAAAAAACTTTGTTGTAATGTACTATTGTCTGTAAATTGATGACGGGGAAAAAAACAATTTAATACATTTTAGAATAAGGCTGTTACGTAATAAAATGTGGAAAAAGACAAGGGGTCTGAATACTTTCCGAATGCACTGTATACCCATTGACTCTTTTTTTTAAACCGTCGTACTACTACAGATGTCAAAATATATGCTGGTTTTATTCTGTTTTGTAAACAACATAAATGTTAACCAACACTGTATAGTGTCAAAACATGGTTACAAGTATTATTTTGATATCATGGATGGTCAGTCCTGTTTCCATAGCTCTGTTTATGAATTTGACTGGTTACATTTCTCAATCTCCATTCCTCAGCTTTTTGCCAAAACAGTGGTGGGGTGCCCATTTGGTTTTGTTTCAACTGTGGGTTGGCCTTTTAAGAAACAATAATAAAGTCCCTCAGTAAATCACATTCCAGCCAACGTAAACGCCAAGGTGCACTTTAACCGACAGCTATTTTAGCCCAGGAAGGGGAAATATGATATATGACACACAACTCCATCCTCTCAGAATACTACAAATAAGCTTTTCTACCCGTTACTGATTATGGGAATAGACAGCTGGGTTTAGCTTATTATTTTCAGCAATGCAGCAGAGCAAACCTAAATTAAGGTCAAACAGCAGAATTACTTCCCCTCCCTGCAGGTGGTGATGTGGCCTTGGGCTAGTCAGGTCCTAGCGTTTTAGTATGCCGCCTGGTTAGCATGGAGAGAGCTTGCGGAGGTATACCGCAGTTCTTAGGGCATTCTCACGTTAAATAAATAAACAGACTAAAAGGGCAGAGGAAATAAATGGGCTTATGCAGAAGTAGGTATTATTAGCTTTGTGATTGATTGGGGAGACAGGGACTCTGAGACAGAATGAGAGGAGAGAGGGAGAGGAGTAGGGGAAGGTACAGTTGAAGTCG